>NW_026968330.1:0-103274 GCF_028390025.1 Pseudophryne corroboree
GAGGATTAACCTCTGCAGAGGGCGGTAATGAAATTGAGCGTACTCTACCATATCGAAAGCCGACACCATGAGGTCTAGTACTTGCATCGCTGTGTGTATCAACACTCTTGGGCGAGAGAGGACGATACTGTCCTGAATTTTCAGGACTTTCTCTGGAGACAGAAACAATTGTTGGCTGTGTGTGTCCAGCAGTGCCCCTAGGTGCACAATGTTCCGAGCAGGGACCAGCGAGGACTTTTTTCAGTTGATGAGCCACCCGTGGACTTTTAGGAATTGGACCGCCAGTTCCAGATAACTGTGGAGAACCTCTTGGGAGTTCACCAGGATCAGCAAGTCGTCCAGATTTGGCAGGATCCTGATTCTCTGATGGTGAAGGGTCGTCATCACGGCCATGACCTTGGTGAATATCCGAGGTGCCATGGCCAAACCAGAAGGCAGGACTTGAAATCCAAAAACAAACCAGGCACAACACTGCTTAGCTTCCATCATCAGATGAGATTGGACCAGTGGCGTAACTACTGCCCCCGCAGTCCTCGCGGTGGCTTGGGGGCGAGAGGCTGCGGGGGCGCCACTGATTTACAGCAGACTGACATGCGGACGAGCGTCCGCATGTCAGTCTGCAGTCTCCTTCCCTCCGCCGCTTTTTGGAGGGACACGGAGGGCACACAGCGCGCCTCCCTGTGTCCCTCCTGCTGCATCATCTCCGGCGGCCGCGGGTCTAATAGGGGGAAGTGCCGTCCGTGAGCTCTAATTGGCTCACGAACCGGCACTTCCCCCTATTAGACCCGCGGCCGCCGGAGATGATGCAGCAGGAGGGACACAGGAGAGACGAGCTGTGCCCTCCGTGTCCCTCCAAAAAGCGACGGCGGGGGGGGGGGGGGTAAATATCTGGCACTGGGGGCATATATGGCACGGGGGGGGAGGGAGGAATATCTGGCACTGGGGCATTTCTGGCACTGGGGGGAATATCTGGCACTGGGGGCATATCTGGCACTGGGGGGGATATCTGGCACTGGGGCATATATGGCACTGGGGGGGAATATCTGGCACTGGGGGCATATATGGCACTGGGGGGGGGTATCTGGCACTGGGGGCATATATGGCACGGGGGGCATATATGGCACTGGGGGGAATATCTGGCACTGGGGGCATATATGGCACTGGGGGGGAATATCTGGCACTGGGGGCATATGTGTACCTGGCACATGGGGGGACGACTATATTTGGCACTGGGGCATGTAAGTACCTGGCACCGTGGGGGAATATCTGGCACTGGGGACATATGTGGCACTGGGAGCACAGCCCTAGCAACAAAGACTACCTCCTAGCAATGAGCATGACACCCAGTGCATGAAACATCTGGCAACGAGCATGACACCCAGTGCATGAAACACCTGGCAACGAGCATGACACCCAGTGCATGAAACCCCTGGCAACGAGCATGACACCCTGAGCATGAAAACCCCTGGCACCGTGCATGGAACCAAGAGCATGAAACCCCTGGCAACGAGCATGACACCCAGTGCATGAAACCCCTGACAACGAGCAGGTAATTGAAAAGTAATTAGAAGCCTTACTGTAGGACTTAATGTGTAATGGGCATTACGGTGTGTGGCATAATGTATCACGGACATTGCGGTGTGTGTCATAATGTGTCGCAGGCATTACGGTGTATGGTATACTATATCGCGGGCATTGTGATATGTGGTATAATGTCTCAGGGTCATTGCAGTGTGTGGCATAATGTATCACGGACATTGCGGTGTGTGTCATAATGTGTCAGGCATTACGGTGTGTGGTATACTATATCACGGGCATTGTGGTATGTGGTATAATGTCTCAGGGTCATTGCAGTGTGGCATAATACATAACGGGCATTGCGATGTGTGGCATAGGGTATAACGGGCAGGGCATTGCGGTATGTGTCACAGGCATTACGGTGTATGGTATACTATATCACGGGCATTGTGGTATAATGTCTCAAGGTCATTGCAGTGTGTGGCATAATGTGTCACAGGCATTGTATGTGCTATAATGTATCGGGCATTGCAGTTAGAGATGAGCGCCGGAAATTTTTCGGGTTTTGTGTTTTGGTTTTGGGTTCGGTTCCGCGGCCGTGTTTTGGGTTCAACCGCGTTTTGGCAAAACCTCACCGAATTTTTTTTGTCGGATTCGGGTGTGTTTTGGATTCGGGTGTTTTTTTCCAAAAAACCTAAAAAACAGCTTAAATCATAGAATTTGGCGGTCATTTTGATCCCAAAGTATTATTAACCTCAAAAACCATAATTTCCACTCATTTTCAGTCTATTCTGAATACCTCACACCTCACAATATTATTTTTAGTCCTAAAATTTGCACCGAGGTCGCTGTGTGAGTAAGATAAGCGACCCTAGTGGCCGACACAAACACCGGGCCCATCTAGGAGTGGCACTGCAGTGTCACGCAGGATGGCCCTTCCAAAAAACCCTCCCCAAACAGCACATGACGCAAAGAAAAAAAGAGGCGCAATGAGGTAGCTGTGTGAGTAAGATTAGCGACCCTAGTGGCCGACACAAACACCGGGCCCATCTAGGAGTGGCACTGCAGTGTCACGCAGGATGTCCCTTCCAAAAAACCCTCCCCAAACAGCACATGACGCAAAGAAAAAAAGAGGCGCAATGAGGTAGCTGTGTGAGTAAGATAAGCGACCCTAGTGGCCGACACAAACACCGGGCCCATCTAGGAGTGTCACTGCAGTGTCACGCAGGATGTCCCTTCCAAAAAACCCTCCCCAAACAGCACATGACGCAAAGAAAAAAAGAGGCGCAATGAGGTAGCTGTGTGAGTAAGATAAGCGACCCTAGTGGCCGACACAAACACCGGGCCCATCTAGGAGTGGCACTGCAGTGTCACGCAGGATGTCCCTTCCAAAAAACCCTCCCCAAACAGCACATGACGCAAAGAAAAAGAAAAGAAAAAAGAGGTGCAAGATGGAATTGTCCTTGGGCCCTCCCACCCACCCTTATGTTGTATAAACAAAACAGGACATGCACACTTTAACCAACCCATCATTTCAGTGACAGGGTCTGCCACACGACTGTGACTGATATGACGGGTTGGTTTGGACCCCCCAAAAAAAGAAGCAATTAATCTCTCCTTGCACAAACTGGCTCTACAGAGGCAAGATGTCCACCTCATCATCACCCTCCGATATATCACCGTGCACATCCCCCTCCTCACAGATTATCAATTCGTCCCCACTGGAATCCACCATCTCAGCTCCCTGTGTACTTTGTGGAGGCAATTGCTGCTGGTCAATGTCTCCGCGGAGGAATTGATTATAATTCATTTTAATGAACATCATCTTCTCCACATTTTCTGGATGTAACCTCGTACGCCGATTGCTGACAAGGTGAGCGGCGGCACTAAACACTCTTTCGGAGTACACACTTGTGGGAGGGCAACTTAGGTAGAATAAAGCCAGTTTGTGCAAGGGCCTCCAAATTGCCTCTTTTTCCTGCCAGTATAAGTACGGACTGTGTGACGTGCCTACTTGGATGCGGTCACTCATATAATCCTCCACCATTCTATCAATGTTGAGAGAATCATATGCAGTGACAGTAGACGACATGTCCGTAATCGTTGTCAGGTCCTTCAGTCCGGACCAGATGTCAGCATCAGCAGTCGCTCCAGACTGCCCTGCATCACCGCCAGTGGGTGGGCTCGGAATTCTGAGCCTTTTCCTCGCACCCCCAGTTGCGGGAGAATGTGAAGGAGGAGATGTTGACAGGTCGCGTTCCGCTTGACTTGACAATTTTGTCACCAGCAGGTCTTTCAACCCCAGCAGACTTGTGTCTGCCGGAAAGAGAGATCCAAGGTAGGCTTTAAATCTAGGATCGAGCACGGTGGCCAAAATGTAGTGCTCTGATTTCAACAGATTGACCACCCGTGAATCCTTGTTAAGCGAATTAAGGGCTCCATCCACAAGTCCCACATGCCTAGCGGAATCGCTCCGTGTTAGCTCCTCCTTCAATGTCTCCAGCTTCTTCTGCAAAAGCCTGATGAGGGGAATGACCTGACTCAGGCTGGCAGTGTCTGAACTGACTTCACGTGTGGCAAGTTCAAAGGGCATCAGAACCTTGCACAACGTTGAAATCATTCTCCACTGCGCTTGAGACAGGTGCATTCCACCTACTATATCGTGCTCAATTGTATAGGCTTGAATGGCCTTTTGCTGCTCCTCCAACCTCTGAAGCATATAGAGGGTTGAATTCCACCTCGTTACCACTTCTTGCTTCAGATGATGGCAGGGCAGGTTCAGTAGTTTTTGGTGGTGCTCCAGTCTTCTGTACGTGGTGCCTGTACGCCGAAAGTGTCCCGCAATTCTTCTGGCCACCGACAGCATCTCTTGCACGCCCCTGTCGTTTTTTAAAAAATTCTGCACCACCAAATTCAAGGTATGTGCAAAACATGGGACGTGCTGGAATTTGCCCATATTTAATGCACACACAATATTGCTGGCGTTGTCCGATGCCACAAATCCACAGGAGAGTCCAATTGGGGTAAGCCATTCCGCGATGATCTTCCTCAGTTGCCGTAAGAGGTTTTCAGCTGTGTGCGTATTCTGGAAAGCGGTGATACAAAGCGTAGCCTGCCTAGGAAAGAGTTGGCGTTTGCGAGATGCTGCTACTGGTGCCGCCGCTGCTGTTCTTGCGGCGGGAGTCCATACATCTACCCAGTGGGCTGTCACAGTCATATAGTCCTGACCCTGCCCTGCTCCACTTGTCCACATGTCCGTGGTTAAGTGGACATTGGGTACAACTGCATTTTTTAGGACACTGGTGAGTCTTTTTCTGACGTCCGTGTACATTCTCGGTATCGCCTGCCTAGAGAAGTGGAACCTAGATGGTATTTGGTAACGGGGGCACACTGCCTCAATAAATTGTCTAGTTCCCTGTGAACTAACGGCGGATACCGGACGCACGTCTAACACCAACATAGTTGTCAAGGCCTCAGTTATCCGCTTTGCAGCAGGATGACTGCTGTGATATTTCATCTTCCTCGCAAAGGACTGTTGAACAGTCAATTGCTTACTGGAAGTAGTACAAGTGGGCTTACGACTTCCCCTCTGGGATGACCATCGACTCCCAGCAGCAACAACAGCAGCGCCAGCAGCAGTAGGCGTTACACGCAAGGATGCATCGGAGGAATCCCAGGCAGGAGAGGACTCGTCAGAATTGCCAGTGACATTGCCTGCAGGACTATTGGCATTCCTGGGGAAGGAGGAAATTGACACTGAGGGAGTTGGTGGGGTGGTTTGCGTGAGCTTGGTTACAAGAGGAAGGGATTTACTGGTCAGTGGACTGCTTCCGCTGTCACCCAAAGTTTTTGAACTTGTCACTGACTTATTATGAATGTGCTGCAGGTGACGTATAAGGGAGGATGTTCCGAGGTGGTTAACGTCCTTACCCCTACTTATTACAGCTTGACAAAGGGAACACACGGCTTGACACCTGTTGTCCGCATTTCTGGTGAAATACTTCCACACCGAAGAGCTGATTTTTTTGGTATTTTCACCAGGCATGTCAACGGCCATATTCCTACCACGGACAACAGGTGTCTCCCCGGGTGCCTGACTTAAACAAACCACCTCACCATCAGAATCCTCCTGGTCAATTTCCTCCCCAGCGCCAGCAACACCCATATCCTCCTCATCCTGGTGTACTTCAACACTGACATCTTCAATCTGACTATCAGGAACTGGACTGCGGGTGCTCCTTCCATCACTTGCAGGGGGCGTGCAAATGGTGGAAGGCGCATGCTCTTCACGTCCAGTGTTGGGAAGGTCAGGCATCGCAACCGACACAATTGGAGTCGGACTCTCCTTGTGGATTTGGGATTTCGAAGAACGCACAGTTCTTTGCGGTGCTACTGCTTTTGCCAGCTTGAGTCTTTTCATTTTTCTAGCGAGAGGCTGAGTGCTTCCATCCTCATGTGAAGCTGAACCACTAGCCATGAACATAGGCCAGGGCCTCAGCCGTTCCTTGCCACTCCGTGTGGTAAATGGCATATTGGCAAGTTTACGCTTCTCCTCCGACAATTTTATTTTAGGTTTTGGAGTCCTTTTTTTACTGATATTTGGTGTTTTGGATTTGACATGCTCTGTACTATGACATTGGGCATCGGCCTTGGCAGACGACGTTGCTGGCATTTCATCGTCTCGGCCATGACTAGTGGCAGCAGCTTCAGCACGAGGAGGAAGTGGATCTTGATCTTTCCCTAATTTTGGAACCTCAACATTTTTGTTCTCCATATTTTAATAGGCACAACTAAAAGGCACCTCAGGTAAACAATGGAGATGGATGGATTGGATACTAGTATACAATTATGGACGGGCTGCCGAGTGCCGACACAGAGGTAGCCACAGCCGTGAACTACCGCACTGTACTGTGTCTGCTGCTAATATATAGACTGGTTGATAAAGAGATAGTATACTCGTAACTAGTATGTATGTATAAAGAAAGAAAAAAAAACCACGGTTAGGTGGTATATACAATTATGGACGGGCTGCCGAGTGCCGACACAGAGGTAGCCACAGCCGTGAACTACCGCACTGTACTGTGTCTGCTGCTAATATAGACTGGTTGATAAAGAGATAGTATACTCGTAACTAGTATGACTATAAAGAAAGAAAAAAAAACCACGGTTAGGTGGTATATACAATTATGGACGGGCTGCCGAGTGCCGACACAGAGGTAGCCACAGCCGTGAACTACCGCACTGTACTGTGTCTGCTGCTAATATATAGACTGGTTGATAAAGAGATAGTATACTCGTAACTAGTATGTATGTATAAAGAAAGAAAAAAAAAACACGGTTAGGTGGTATATACAATTATGGACGGGCTGCCGAGTGCCGACACAGAGGTAGCCACAGCCGTGAACTACCGCACTGTACTGTGTCTGCTGCTAATATAGACTGGTTGATAAAGAGATAGTATACTCGTAACTAGTATGACTATAAAGAAAGAAAAAAAAAACACGGTTAGGTGGTATATACAATTATGGACGGGCTGCCGAGTGCCGACACAGAGGTAGCCACAGCCGTGAACTACCGCACTGTACTGTGTCTGCTGCTAATATATAGACTGGTTGATAAAGAGATAGTATACTCGTAACTAGTATGTATGTATAAAGAAAGAAAAAAAAACCACGGTTAGGTGGTATATACAATTATGGACGGGCTGCCGAGTGCCGACACAGAGGTAGCCACAGCCGTGAACTACCACACTGTACTGTGTCTGCTGCTAATATAGACTGGTTGATAAAGAGATAGTATACTCGTAACTAGTATGTATGTATAAAGAAAGAAAAAAAAACCACGGTTAGGTGGTATATACAATTATGGACGGGCTGCCGAGTGCCGACACAGAGGTAGCCACATCCGTGAACTACCGCACTGTACTGTGTCTGCTGCTAATATATAGACTGGTTGATAAAGAGATAGTATACTCGTAACTAGTATGTATGTATAAAGAAAGAAAAAAAAACCACGGTTAGGTGGTATATACAATTATGGACGGGCTGCCGAGTGCCGACACAGAGGTAGCCACAGCCGTGAACTACCGCACTGTACTGTGTCTGCTGCTAATATATAGACTGGTTGATAAAGAGATAGTATACTCGTAACTAGTATGTATGTATAAAGAAAGAAAAAAAAACCACGGTTAGGTGGTATATACAATTATGGACGGGCTGCCGAGTGCCGACACAGAGGTAGCCACAGCCGTGAACTACCGCACTGTACTGTGTCTGCTGCTAATATAGACTGGTTGATAAAGAGATAGTATACTCGTAACTAGTATGTATGTATAAAGAAAGAAAAAAAAACCACGGTTAGGTGGTATATACAATTATGGACGGGCTGCCGAGTGCCGACACAGAGGTAGCCACAGCCGTGAACTACCGCACCGTACTGTGTCTGCTGCTAATATAGACTGGTTGATAAAGAGATAGTATACTCGTAACTAGTATGACTATAAAGAAAGAAAAAAAAACCACGGTTAGGTGGTATATACAATTATGGACGGGCTGCCGAGTGCCGACACAGAGGTAGCCACAGCCGTGAACTACCGCACTGTACTGTGTCTGCTGCTAATATAGACTGGTTGATAAAGAGATAGTATACTACTAATATTATATATACTGGTGGTCAGGTCACTGGTCACTAGTCACACTGGCAGTGGCACTCCTGCAGCAAAAGTGTGCACTGTTTAATTTTAATATAATATTATGTACTCCTGGCTCCTGCTATAACCTATAACTGGCACTGCAGTGCTCCCCAGTCTCCCCCACAATTATAAGCTGTGTGAGCTGAGCACAGTCAGATATATATATACATTGATGCAGCACACTGGGCTGAGCAGTGCACACAGATATGGTATGTGACTGAGTCACTGTGTGTATCGTTTTTTTCAGGCAGAGAACGGATATATTAAATAAAACAAACAACTGCACTGTCTGGTGGTCACTGTGGTCGTCAGTCACTAAACTCCGCACTCTCTTCTACAGTATCACAGCCTCAGGTCAATCTCTCTCTCTCTCTCTCAACCCTAATCTAAATGGAGAGGACGCCAGCCACGTCCTCTCCCTATCAATCTCAATGCACGTGTGAAAATGGCGGCGACGCGCGGCTCCTTATATAGAATCCGAGTCTCGCGAGAATCCGACAGCGTTATGATGACGTTCGGGCGCGCTCGGGTTAACCGAGCAAGGCGGGAGGATCCGAGTCTGCTCGGACCCGTGAAAAAAACATGAAGTTCGTGCGGGTTCGGATTCAGAGAAACCGAACCCGCTCATCTCTAATTGCAGTGTGTGGCATAATGTATCACGGACATTGCGGTGTGTGTCATAATGTGTCACAGACATTGTATGTGCTATAATGTATCAGGGGCATTGCAGTGTGTAGCATAATGTATAACGGGCATTGCGATTCCTGTCATAATGTGTCACAGGCATTACGGTGTGTGGCATAATGTGTCACAGACATTACGGTGTGTGGCATAATGTGTCGGGGGCATTACAGTGTGTGCATATTGTGTCGTGCATTATTGTGTGCGGCATAATGTCTAAGGGCCATTGCAGTATGTGGCATAATGTATACTGGGCATTACTATAAGGAGGAAAAATGACAAATAATGTAAGGGGCATGAATCAGGATTATTTTTCTTTCCTGTGGTGGCCAACGTATGGGCGTGCAGGTTGCAAAACTGGGGTATAAGGTAGTCTTTCCCTGCAATGCCACGCCCCTTTATGTGAAACCACGCCCACTCCAACAAAACCACGCCCCTTTTTTGACGCGCGCGCCTTAGGCGCGCGCATATTTATCCCTTTCTTGCTCCCAATTATGGAGCATGAAGGGGGGGGGGGGGCGCCGAAGAATTTTTTGGCTTGGGGGAGAAAAATTTCTAGTTACGCCACTGGATTGGACATATCCAGTGTGATGCGGCTGTAGATGATTTTTGCTGTTTCTAACTTCTACATCAATGAATAAGTTTCAAAATAGAATGCATCAAGAGAACGGTGTTGGTAGTATAAAACTACCTACAGCACCTGGTATTCCCAGGTGGTCTCACATCCAAGAACAAACCAGGCCTAAGATCAGGTGATATTGGGCATATACAGTGTGGTGTGGCTGTAGATGAGCTTAGTGGTTTCTGTTAGAGTTCTTCTACTTCTAACTACTCGTACATAAATGAATAAGCGGACGATTTATTAAACCTGGTGAAATGATAATTTGCATGGTGATAAAGTACCAGCCAATCAACTCCTAATTGCCATGTCACAGGCTGGGTTTGAAAAATGACAGTTAGGAGCTGACTGGCTGGTACTTTATCACCTTGCACTTTATCAGTTCACCAGGCTTAATAGATCTGCCCCAATGTTTCAAAATGGAATGCATCAAGAGAACGGTGTTGGTATTGTAAAAATACACACAGCTCCTGGTATTTCCTGGTGGTCTCCCATCCAAGTACTAAAACCAGGACCAACACAGCTCAGCTTCCATGATCAGGAGAGATTGGGCAAATCCAGTGTGCTGTGGCTGTAGATGAGCTCGTGGTTTCTGTTAGAGCTCTTCTACTTCTAACTTCTGGTACATAAAAGAATATGTGTAAAAATTAAATGTACAGTACCAAGAAAAGGGTGTTGATAGTTTAAAAACACCTAAAGAATCTGATAATACATGGATGGGAGACTGCTTGGTAGTAACAAAGTCCAATACTGCTTTGCTTCAAAGATCAAATGAGATTGGGCATATCCAGTGTGGTGTGGCTTTAGATAAGCTTTGTGGTTTCTGTTAGAGCTCTTCTACTTCTAACTACTGGTACATTAATGAACATGTATAAGGTTGTAGTTTATCCAATATCCCTTTACTACCTTACCTCCCCCCCCCCTCCCCTCCCCTCCCCTCCCCTCCCCTCCTTATAGCTTCCTTTGTTCTCTCCTCCTCGTGTGTGCGTTATTTGTTTTCTCATACGTCCTAGAGGATGCTGGGATCACATTAAGAACCATGGGGTATAGACGGGATCCGCAGGAGACATGGGCACTTTAAGACTTTCAAAGGGTGTGAACTGTCTCCTCCCTCTATGCCCCTCCTCCAGACTCCAGTTTTAGAATTGTGCCCAGTGAGACTGGATGCACTACAGGGGAGCTCTACTGAGTTTCTCTGAAAAGACTTATGTTAGTTTTTCTTATTTTCAGGGAGGCTGCTGGCAACAGTCTCCCTGCTTCGTGGAACTTAGGGGAGAGAAGTATGACCAACTTCTAGTGAGTTCAATGGCTCTGCTTCTGGCTGACAGGACACCATTAGCTCCTGAGGGTGCTGATCGCTGGGTACGCCTAGATGCCCACTCCCGTAGCCTGCCATCACCCCCTTACAGAGCCAGAAGTCAGAAGACAGGCGAGTAGCAGAAGAACAGAAGACTTCTTCTCCAGTGACGGCATTCTGAGGTACCACGCAGCGAGCGGAATGCTGTGCGCCATGCTTCCACACAAACACAGGCACTGCAGGGTGCAGGGCATGTGGGTGGGTGGGGGGGGGGCACCGTGGGCAGCATAAATTCCTCACAAAAGGCTGGCAAAAGTGGACATTAGTGCCTGGGCACTGTCCTTACCCCGCCAGCGTAATTAATTATTTGTTTCTGAGCGGGACAGAAGCGTGCCATTACAGCGGCGGGGCTTCTTCCTCACCTCACCAGCACATCTATAGAGCGTTACAAGTCTATCACTATAGAGTTTATTATTTCCCAGACTGTGTACTTTTGGCGCTGGGTTGTGAGCTGAAAAATCCTCTCTGTCCCTCTGACAGATTTACTGTAGGTCTATCCCCCATAAGTCGATGTGTCTGTGGGTACTTGGTACATGTGTGTCAACATGTCGGTGGCTGAATGTTTTTCCCAAGAGGAAACTATATTAGGAATGCAGACATATGATGGTGGCCCTGTTGGCACCACCAATAACTGACTGGGTGAAAGTTTCAATAATATCAGAGTGAGGTTGGATAAATCTGTGTCCCAGACACAGACGTAGAGAATAGATGTGATGTTCATGGCTATGCTTCTTTTCCCTCAGGCCCGCAAAAATGTTACTACACACTGATACTGACTCGGATACTGATTCCTATGTCGACCATAATATTTCCTGATTAGATCCAATATTGGCAAGGAGCATTCAGTACATGATTGTGGATATTAAGGACATATTAACATCACTGAGGACCCTGCTGTTCCTGACAAAGGGGTCTATATGTATGTATATATAGATATATAATGAAAGCTGATGTAACGTTCCTCCATCTCTGTTTGAGAAAGTCTGATCCAGCTCGACAAGATGGTTTCAAATCCCCAAAAGGTTTCCGATTGTTTATTCATTTCCTGCTGCGGACAGAATAAAGTGGGAGTCACCCCCTGTTCTGCACGGGGCCCTGTCACAAATCCAGCGGATCATATGCAGGAAGCTACATTATTTCTAGTTATGTAACCACGGGTACATTACTTAGACCTGCCATTACATGCGCATGGGTGAGTAGTAGTATTCAAGAATTGGTCGAATACCTTGTCTTCCGATATAGATATCTTGGAGAGATGGGATACTCCTTACGTTGGATCATATCAAGGACACTGCAGCATACTTACGACTGCAAGGGATATAGGACTCTTGAGTTCACGGGCCAATTTCATGGCAGTCTCGGATAGGAGGGCATTGTGGATTCACCAAGGGAATGCTGATGCTGACTCCAAGAAGAAAGGGAGTCTCTTCCCTATGAAGGTGAAGCCTTGTTTGGCAACGGCCTAGTTAATTTGATCTCGGCAGCTCCCGCAGGTAAGTCAACCTTCTTGCCCTATGTTCCCTCTCAACGGATGAAGACGCATCATTGTCTAACGCAGTCATTTTGTCTAGAGATGAGCGGGTTCGGTTCCTCGGAATCCGAACCCGCCCGAACTTCATGTTTTTTTTCACGGGTCCGAGCGACTCGGATCTTCCCGCCTTGCTCGGTTAACCCGAGCGCGCCCGAACGTCATCATGACGCTGTCGGATTCTCGCGAGGCTCGGATTCTATCGCGAGACTCGGATTCTATATAAGGAGCCGCGCGTCGCCGCCATTTTCACTCGTGCATTGAGATTGATAGGGAGAGGACGTGTCTGGCGTCCTCTCCATTAGAATAGAGATAGATTAGATAGAGAGAGAGAGATTGTGCAGAGTCGCAGACAGAGTTAGTTTACCACAGTCAGTGACCAGTGCAGTTGCTAGTTAACTTTTATTTAATATAATATATCCGTTCACTTCTCTCTGCTATATCCGTTCTCTGCCTGAAAAAAAAAACGATACACAGCACAGTCAGTCACACAGTGTGACTCAGTCTGTGTGCACTCAGCTCAGCCCAGTGTGCTGCACAGTCATCAATGTATAAATTAAAAGCTTATAATTAATTGTGGGGGAGACTGGGGAGCACTGCAGGTTGTTAGCAGGAGCCAGGAGTACAATTATATTAATTAACAGTGCACACTTTTGCTGCAGGAGTGGTGACCAGTGCCTGACCACCAGTATAGTATTGTTGTATACTACTAATATCTCTTTAAATATCAACCAGTCTATATTAGCAGCAGACACAGTACAGTGCGGTAGTTCACGGCTGTGGCTACCTCTGTGTCGGCACACGGCAGGCAGTCCGTCCGACCAGAATTGTATTATTTATTATTATATACCTACCACCTAACCGTGGTTTTTTTTTCATTCTTTATACCGTCATAGTGTCATCCTAATTGTTACGAGTATACTACTATCTCTTTATCAACCAGTGTACAGTGCGGTAGTTCACGGCTGTGGCTACCTCTGTGTCGGCACACGGCAGGCAGTCCGTCCGACCAGAATTGTATTATTTATTATTATATACCTACCACCTAACCGTGGTTTTTTTTTTCATTCTTTATACCGTCATAGTGTCATCCTAATTGTTACGAGTATACTACTATCTCTTTATCAACCAGTGTACAGTGCGGTAGTTCACGGCTGTGGCTACCTCTGTGTCGGCACACGGCAGGCAGTCCGTCCGACCAGAATTGTATTATTTATTATTATATACCTACCACCTAACCGTGGTTTTTTTTTTCATTCTTTATACCGTCATAGTGTCATCCTAATTGTTACGAGTATACTACTATCTCTTTATCAACCAGTGTACAGTGCGGTAGTTCACGGCTGTGGCTACCTCTGTGTCGGCAGTCGGCAGGCAGTCCGTCCATCCATAATTGTATTATTATTATAATATATACCACCTAACCGTGGTTTTTTTTTCATTCTTTATACCGTCGTCATAGTGTCATACTAGTTGTTACGAGTATACTACTATCTCTTTATCAACCAGTGTACAGTGCGGTAGTTCACGGCTGTGGCTACCTCTGTGTCGGCAGTCGGCAGGCAGTCCGTCCATCCATAATTGTATTATTATTATAATATATACCACCTAACCGTGGTTTTTTTTCCATTCTTTATACCGTCGTCATAGTGTCATACTAGTTGTTACGAGTATACTACTATCTCTTTATCAACCAGTGTACAGTGCGGTAGTTCACGGCTGTGGCTACCTCTGTGTCGGCAGTCGGCAGGCAGTCCGTCCATCCATAATTGTATTATTATTATAATATATACCACCTAACCGTGGTTTTTTTATACCACCTAACCGTGGCAGTCCGTCCATAATTGTATACTAGTATCCAATCCATCCATCTCCATTGTTTACCTGAGGTGCCTTTTAGTTCTGCCTATAAAATATGGAGAACAAAAAAGTTGAGGTTCCAAAATTAGGGAAAGATCAAGATCCACTTCCACCTCGTGCTGAAGCTGCTGCCACTAGTCATGGCCGAGACGATGAAATGCCAGCAACGTCGTCTGCCAAGGCCGATGCCCAATGTCATAGTACAGAGCATGTCAAATCCAAAACACCAAATATCAGAAAAAAAAGGACTCCAAAACCTAAAATAAAATTGTCGGAGGAGAAGCGTAAACTTGCCAATATGCCATTTACCACACGGAGTGGCAAGGAACGGCTGAGGCCCTGGCCTATGTTCATGGCTAGTGGTTCAGCTTCACATGAGGATGGAAGCACTCAGCCTCTCGCTAGAAAACTGAAAAGACTCAAGCTGGCAAAAGCACCGCAAAGAACTGTGCGTTCTTTGAAATCCCAAATCCACAAGGAGAGTCCAATTGTGTCGTTTGCGATGCCTGACCTTCCCAACACTGGACGTGAAGAGCATGCGCCTTCCACTATTTGCATGCCCCCTGCAAGTGCTGGAAGGAGCACCCGCAGTCCAGTTCCTGATAGTCAGATTGAAGATGTCAGTGTTGAAGTACACCAGGATGAGGAGGATATGGGTGTTGCTGGCGCTGGGGAGGAAATTGACCAGGAGGATTCTGATGGTGAGGTGGTTTGTTTAAGTCAGGCACCCGGGGAGACACCTGTTGTCCGTGGGAGGAATATGGCCGTTGACATGCCAGGTGAAAATACCAAAAAAATCAGCTCTTCGGTGTGGAGGTATTTCACCAGAAATGCGGACAACAGGTGTCAAGCCGTGTGTTCCCTTTGTCAAGCTGTAATAAGTAGGGGTAAGGACGTTAACCACCTCGGAACATCCTCCCTTATACGTCACCTGCAGCGCATTCATAATAAGTCAGTGACAAGTTCAAAAACTTTGGGTGACAGCGGAAGCAGTCCACTGACCAGTAAATCCCTTCCTCTTGTAACCAAGCTCACGCAAACCACCCCACCAACTCCCTCAGTGTCAATTTCCTCCTTCCCCAGGAATGCCAATAGTCCTGCAGGCCATGTCACTGGCAAGTCTGACGAGTCCTTTCCTGCCTGGGATTCCTCCGATGCATCCTTGCGTGTAACGCCTACTGCTGCTGGCGCTGCTGTTGTTGCCGCTGGGAGTCGATGGTCATCCCAGAGGGGAAGTCGTAAGCCCACTTGTACTACTTCCAGTAAGCAATTGACTGTTCAACAGTCCTTTGCGAGGAAGATGAAATATCACAGCAGTCATCCTACTGCAAAGCGGATAACTGAGTCCTTGACAACTATGTTGGTGTTAGACGTGCGTCCGGTATCCGCCGTTAGTTCACAGGGAACTAGACAATTTATTGAGGCAGTGTGCCCCCGTTACCAAATACCATCTAGGTTCCACTTCTCTAGGCAGGCGATACCGAGAATGTACACGGACGTCAGAAAAAGACTCACCAGTGTCCTAAAAAATGCAGTTGTACCCAATGTCCACTTAACCACGGACATGTGGACAAGTGGAGCAGGGCAGGGTCAGGACTATATGACTGTGACAGCCCACTGGGTAGATGTATGGACTCCCGCCGCAAGAACAGCAGCGGCGGCACCAGTAGCAGCATCTCGCAAACGCCAACTCTTTCCTAGGCAGGCTACGCTTTGTATCACCGCTTTCCAGAATACGCACACAGCTGAAAACCTCTTACGGCAACTGAGGAAGATCATCGCGGAATGGCTTACCCCAATTGGACTCTCCTGTGGATTTGTGGCATCGGACAACGCCAGCAATATTGTGTGTGCATTAAATATGGGCAAATTCCAGCACGTCCCATGTTTTGCACATACCTTGAATTTGGTGGTGCAGAATTTTTTAAAAAACGACAGGGGCGTGCAAGAGATGCTGTCGGTGGCCAGAAAAATTGCGGGACACTTTCGGCGTACAGGCACCACGTACAGAAGACTGGAGCACCACCAAAAACTACTGAACCTGCCCTGCCATCATCTGAAGCAAGAAGTGGTAACGAGGTGGAATTCAACCCTCTATATGCTTCAGAGGTTGGAGGAGCAGCAAAAGGCCATTCAAGCCTATACAATTGAGCACGATATAGGAGATGGAATGCACCTGTCTCAAGTGCAGTGGAGAATGATTTCAACGTTGTGCAAGGTTCTGATGCCCTTTGAACTTGCCACACGTGAAGTCAGTTCAGACACTGCCAGCCTGAGTCAGGTCATTCCCCTCATCAGGCTTTTGCAGAAGAAGCTGGAGGCATTGAAGAAGGAGCTAACACGGAGCGATTCCGCTAGGCATGTGGGACTTGTGGATGCAGCCCTTAATTCGCTTAACAAGGATTCACGGGTGGTCAATCTGTTGAAATCAGAGCACTACATTTTGGCCACCGTGCTCGATCCTAGATTTAAAGCCTACCTTGGATCTCTCTTTCCGGCAGACACAGGTCTGCTGGGGTTGAAAGACCTGCTGGTGACAAAATTGTCAAGTCAAGCGGAACGCGACCTGTCAACATCTCCTCCTTCACATTCTCCCGCAACTGGGGGTGCGAGGAAAAGGCTCAGAATTCCGAGCCCACCCGCTGGCGGTGATGCAGGGCAGTCTGGAGCGACTGCTGATGCTGACATCTGGTCCGGACTGAAGGACCTGACAACGATTACGGACATGTCGTCTACTGTCACTGCATATGATTCTCTCAACATTGATAGAATGGTGGAGGATTATATGAGTGACCGCATCCAAGTAGGCACGTCACACAGTCCGTACTTATACTGGCAGGAAAAAGAGGCAATTTGGAGGCCCTTGCACAAACTGGCTTTATTCTACCTAAGTTGCCCTCCCACAAGTGTGTACTCCGAAAGAGTGTTTAGTGCCGCCGCTCACCTTGTCAGCAATCGGCGTACGAGGTTACATCCAGAAAATGTGGAGAAGATGATGTTCATTAAAATGAATTATAATCAATTCCTCCGCGGAGACATTGACCAGCAGCAATTGCCTCCACAAAGTACACAGGGAGCTGAGATGGTGGATTCCAGTGGGGACGAATTGATAATCTGTGAGGAGGGGGATGTACACGGTGATATATCGGAGGGTGAAGATGAGGTGGACATCTTGCCTCTGTAGAGCCAGTTTGTGCAAGGAGAGATTAATTGCTTCTTTTTTGGGGGGGGTCCAAACCAACCCGTCATATCAGTCACAGTCGTGTGGCAGACCCTGTCACTGAAATGATGGGTTGGTTAAAGTGTGCATGTCCTGTTTTGTTTATACAACATAAGGGTGGGTGGGAGGGCCCAAGGATAATTCCATCTTGCACCTCTTTTTTCTTTTCTTTTTCTTTGCATCATGTGCTGATTGGGGAGGGTTTTTTGGAAGGGACATCCTGCGTGACACTGCAGTGCCACTCCTAGATGGGCCCGGTGTTTGTGTCGGCCACTAGGGTCGCTAATCTTACTCACACAGTCAGCTACCTCATTGCGCCTCTTTTTTTCTTTGCGTCATGTGCTGTTTGGGGAGGGTTTTTTGGAAGGGACATCCTGCGTGACACTGCAGTGCCACTCCTAGATGGGCCCGGTGTTTGTGTCGGCCACTAGGGTCGCTAATCTTACTCACACAGTCAGCTACCTCATTGCGCCTCTTTTTTTCTTTGCGTCATGTGCTGTTTGGGGAGGGTTTTTTGGAAGGGACATCCTGCGTGACACTGCAGTGCCACTCCTAGATGTGCCCGGTGTTTGTGTCGGCCACTAGGGTCGCTAATCTTACTCACACAGTCAGCTACCTCATTGCGCCTCTTTTTTTCTTTGCGTCATGTGCTGTTTGGGGAGGGTTTTTTGGAAGGGCCATCCTGCGTGACACTGCAGTGCCACTCCTAGATGGGCCCGGTGTTTGTGTCGGCCACTAGGGTCGCTTATCTTACTCACACAGCGACCTCGGTGCAAATTTTAGGACTAAAAATAATATTGTGAGGTGTGATGTGTTCAGAATAGGCTGAAAATGAGTGTAAATTATGTTTTTTGAGGTTAATAATACTTTGGGATCAAAATTACCCCCAAATTCTATGATTTAAGCTGTTTTTTAGGGTTTTTTGAAAAAAACACCCGAATCCAAAACACACCCGAATCCGACAAAAAAAATTCGGTGAGGTTTTGCCAAAACGCGGTCGAACCCAAAACACGGCCGCGGAACCGAACCAAAAACCAAAACACAAAACCCGAAAAATTTCCGGCGCTCATCTCTAATTTTGTCCCAATAGATATGCAAGAAGTTAAGATTCCCCTTTCTTTGCAGGTAGAGGAAGGAGAAGAGGGAAGAGGTCTGTAGCCTCTTCAAGATCGCAGGAGCAGAGATCGTCCTCTGCTTCTGCCAAATCCACTGCATGACGCTGGGGCTCTCTTGCAGGAGCCCACACCAGTGGGGGCACGTCTAAAACACTTCAGTCAGTTCTGGATTAATTTGGACCTGGACTCGTGGGTTTTACAAATAGTGTCACAAGGGTACAAACTGGGGTTTCAAGACGTTCCCCCTCACCGATTGTTCAAATCGGCCTTAGTCAGCAGGGAGAAGGTTTTTATTCAAGCCTCTTCGTGCTCCCGAAGCCGGACGGCTCAGTCAGACCAATCGAAATCCCTCAATTTCTACCTAAAGAAATTCAATTTCAAGATGGAATCTCTCAGGGTAGGGATCTCCAGTCTGGAGGAAGGAGATTTCATGGTTTTGGTAGACATAAGGATGCCTAATTACATGTTCCCGTTTAGCCACTGCATCAAGCTACCTGAGGTTTGCAATTCAGGATTGTCATTACCAATTTCAGACGTTGCCGTTTGGTCTGTCCACGGCTCCGAGGATTTTCACCAGGGTGATGGTGGAAATGATGGTTCTCCTTCGCAAGCAAGGAGTCACAATTATGCCGTACTTGGATGATCTCCTGATAAAGGCGAGATCCAGGGACCAGTTGGTGCAAAACATCTACTCTCCCTGACAGTTCTTCAACAACATGGTTGGCTCCTAAACTTGCCAAAATCGCAGTTGGTCCCAATGACGCGGTTGTTGTTTCTGGGAGTAATACTGGACACAGAAGAGGCTTTCTTCCAGTGGAAAGGCTATGGAGTTCCAGAGTCTGGTCAAACAAATTCTGAAACCAGCAAGAGTGTTAATCCATCAATGCATTCTGTTGCTGGGGAAGATGGTTGCGGCCTACGAGGCCATTCAGTTTGGCAGGTTCCATGCCAGAGTGTTCCAGTGGGACCTGTTGGACAAGTGGTCCGGATCCCACCTACACATGCACCGGAGGATAATCCTGTCTTCCAAGACCAGAATCTTACTCCATTGGTGGCTGCACAGTTCTCACCTCCTAGAGGGGCGATGGTTCGGGATCCAGGACTGGATCCTAGGGACCATGGATGCAACCCTCCGAGGCTGGGGAGCAGTCACACAGGGGGAAAACATCCAAGGAAGATGGTCAAGTCAGGAAAGTTTTCTCCACATAAATGTTCTGGAGTTAAGGGCCATTTAATAACTGCAGACACAGTACGCACTGGGACGGGTGCCCAGCATCCTCTACGGACTAAGAGAAAAGGATTTACCGGTAGGTATTAAAATCCTATTTTCTCTAACGTCCTAGAGGATGCTGGGGACTCCGTAAGGACCATGGGGATAGATAGGCTCCGCAGGAGACATGGGCACTTTAAGAAAGACTTTAGTTCTGGGTGTGCACTGGCTCCTCCCTCTATGCCCCTCCTCCAGACCTCAGTTTGATACTGTGCCCAGTGGAGACTGGGTGCTTTTCAGGAGCTCTCCTGAGCTTTCTGACAGAAAGTATTTTGTTAGGTTTTTAATTTTCAGGGAGCACTGCTGGCAACAGACTCCCTCATCGAGGGACTGAGGGGAGAGAAGCAGCCCTACTCTCTGAGTTGCAAGGTCCTGCTTCTTAGGCTACTGGACACCATTAGCTCCAGAGGGATTGGTACGCAGGATCTCACCCTCGCCGTCCGTCCCAGAGCCGCGCCTCCGTCCCCCTTGCAGAGCCGGAAGATAGAAGCCGGGTGAGTATGAGAAGAAAAGAAGACTTCAGAGGCGGCAGAAGACTTCATGATCTTCACTGAAGTAACGCACAGCACTGCAGCTGTGCGCCATTGCTCCCATACACCTCACACACTCCGGTCACTGTAAGGGTGCAGGGCGCAGGGGGGGGCACCCTGGGCAGCAATATAAACCTCTTTTTGGCAAAAATATAACACATATACAGCGGGGCACTGTATATATGTATGAGCCCCCGCCAATTTTACAGTTTAAGCGGGACAGAAGCCTGCCGCCGAGGGTGCGGGGCTTCTCCCTCAGCACTCACCAGCGCCATTTTTTCTTCACAGCACCGCTGAGAGGAAGCTCCCCGGACTCTCCCCTGCTTATACCACGGTAGACAAGAGAGTTGAAAAGAGGGGGGGGGGCACATAATTTGGCGCAAATTACATGCTGCAGTACTACTGGGCAAACATTAAGTTACTGTGTATTCCTGGGTTATAGCGCTGGGGGGTGTGCTGGCATACTCTCTCTCTGTCTCTCCAAAGGGCCTTGTGGGGAAACTGTCTTCAGAAAAAGCATTCCCTGTGTGTGTGGTGTGTCGGTACACGTGTGTCGACATGTCTGAGGAAGAAGGCTATATTAGAGAGGAGCAGGAGCAAATGAATGTGGTGTCTCCGCCGACAGCTGATTGGATGGATATGTGGAATGTTTTAAATGCTAGTGTAAACTCATTGCACAAAAGATTAGACAAGGCTGAAGCTTTGGGACAGTCAGGGTCTCAACCCATGCCTGATCCTATGTTGCAGGGACTGTCAGGGTCTCATAAGCGCCCACTATCCCAGATTGTTGACACAGATACAGACACGGATTCTGACTCCAGTGTCGATTACGATGATGCAAAGTTACAGCCAAAATTGGCAAAATCCATTCGATATATGATTATGGCAATAAAAGATGTTTTGCACATCAGAGAGGAACCCCCTGTCCCTGACAAGAGGGTACATATGTACAAGGTGAAAAAGCCTGAGGTAACCTTTGAGGGGGTCACACGAGCTGAACGAGTTATGTGAAAAAGCTTGGGAATCTCCAGATAAAAGACTGCAGATTTCCAAAAGGATTCTTATGGCGTATCCTTTCCCATCAATGGATAGGTTACGATGGGAATCCTCCCCTAGGGTGGACAAAGCATTAACACGCTTATCCAAGAAGGTAGCCCTCCCGTCCCAGTATACGGCTACCCTCAAAGAGTCTGCTGACCGCAAACAGGAGATTACCCTGAAGTCCATTTATACACATTCAGGTACCTTACTCAGACCGACAATTGCGTCGGCCTGGGTGTGTAGTGCTGTAGCGGCATGGACGGATACCTTATCTGAGGGGATGGATACCCTAGATAAGGATACTATTTTATTGACCCTGGGGCATATAAGAGATGCTGTCCTATATATGTGTGTATGCAAACTACAGGTGGTGCTGCAGGGCTCACACCCTTTTACTTGTCTTGTAGAGCAACTCTGGAGCTGTTTCTGGGTCCAGCTGCTGCAAGAAATCAGCTTGAATGCTTCAGGGGCTGGGGCATGGCCAACATGAGCCCACACTGATGGGGGGTGGGGGTGTATAAAGCGATTTAGGGGTCATCCAAGCGCAACCCCACAAAGGCCGCCATGCCCTGCGTGACCCTTTTCTCTTTTCATATGCAGACGAGGGTTGCAGCCAACTATGCCCACTGCTTGGATGACATCACTATATGCAAATCCATCTGCTGCAGGCCTTCCCCCAGGAATTCTTGCAGTAGTTGTTGCATTTGGTTTGTTGTTTGGGGGTGCTCCAGTATTAGGCAGCCTTCTGCCCTCCCACATTCGTCTGAAAATGTGTTCTCCCTGCAGTTGTTGTTCCCAGATGAGAGTTCCCTTGTGCTTCCTCAGTTGAATCTCCTTAACTTGACAGGGGTGTGCCCGAGCAGCCGCCCTCCACAGCCCTATCCCAACACATACTTATCTTGCATATGAGATCTCTTGATCATGAAGATAGTTCTCACAGGGTGAGTTTCATCCATTACATTTTAAAGTAGGAAGGTACAAATTACATATTCAAATTACATATATGTGCTGGATTCAAATGTTTTCCCCCCTTCCTTTCTCAATTGTGCCCATCAGCAGCTATTCTAATGTTGCTGCCAATGGGTGTGACGCATTCATTTCTTCTGTGGGGTACACTGGACTCCACAAGGATTCACATTGTATGTACACCAGAGTAGGATCTTGATCTGAGGCACCCACAGGCTCAAAGCTTTTGACTGTTCCCAAGATGCTCAGCGCCCCCTCCTCTATAACCTCGCTTCCATGAACAGGGAGCTCAGTTTGTAGTTGGTGCCTTCAGTAGCAGGCCACTTAACAGGGGGCTGCCTCAGGCAGCCTATTCTTAGCTATTAATTTTGGCAAGAAAATAATAACTTTTTTTATAAGAATCTACAAGGGCTGCAGCAGGCTAGGTCTAATAGACCTCTTTACTGCAGCTCCATCACTCCCAGTGGCGCAGTATACTCCCGTGCCCCGGTTGCTGGGTCACTGCAGCGGAGGCTCCGGTTTCTTCCTAAGGTCAGTCACACACACACCGCCCTCCGGGATCACGAGGCCGCTGATGGGGGCGGGCCGTGTGCGCACTGGCGTGGACACTGATTACTGGGCAGTCGCTCCACTAGCCACCAGGGACAGTTAAGGAGCACAGCTCTGGGGTTTTTTCTCCTATATTAACCCCATTTTGTACTACCCGCAGTGCATTGTGATAGGTAATGGGGCCTGATTCAGGTTGGATCGCAATCCAACTGCAAAAACTGCTAAGAGCATACGCATCCGCCTGCATTTTCTGCGGCACCCCGCAGATAATGCGATCACCTCTGCCTGTGAATCGGTGAAGGGGGGGGGGGAGGGGGGTCAACAACACTCCATTTCCAAGTCGGAGATGGAGCGGTGCGGGGGCACGGTTTCAAAATGGGGTCGGCAACGGAGAAACAGGAGGCGTGGTCAGAGCAGCTGCATGACATCACATGGGCCGGACTCTGCCAGTGGAGCCCCAGCGTCATGAGGTAGATTTTGTAGAGGCCGGGGAGGACTTCTGTTCCTGGGAACTAGCTGTGTTGTGCAGCTTTATTCCTCTGCCCCTACCTCTGGCAAGAAAGGACGCACCTCGCACTTTCTTGTTTCTTTGTGACCGAAAGGACTGCATTTGATAATGCGGAGCTTTCTTATGCTGTGAGGGAACATAAGGTAAAAAATTTGATTTTCCAACTGTAGCTGTGCGTGTTAATGCTTTGTCCATCCTACGGGAGGATTTCCATCGTAACCTATCCGTTGATGGAAAAGGATACGCCATAAGAATCCTTTTGGAAATCTGCAGTCTTTTATCTGGAGATTCCCAAGCTTTTTCACATAACTCGTTCAGCTCGTGTGACCCCCTCAAAGGTTACCTCAGGATTCTTTCCCTTGTACATATGTACCCTCTTGTCAGGGACAGGGGGTTCCTCTGTGATGTGCAAAACATCTTTTATTGCCATAATCATATATCGAATGGATTTTGCCAATTTTGGCTGTAACTTTGCATCATCGTAATCGACACTGGAGTCAGAATCCGTGTCGGTATCTGTGTCAACAATCTGGGATAGTGGGCGCTTATGAGACCCTGACAGTCCCTGCAACATAGGATCAGGCATGGGTTGAGTCCCTGACTGTCCCAAAGCTTCAGCCTTGTCTAATCTTTTGTACAATGAGTTTACACTAGCATTTAAAACATTCCACATATCCATCCAATCAGGTGTCAGCGGAGACACCACATTCATTTGCTCCCGCTCCTCTCTAATATAGCCTTCTTCCTCAGACATGTCGACACACGTGTACCGACACACCACACACACAGGGAATACTTTTTCTGAAGACAGTTTCCCCACAAGGCCCTTTGGAGAGACAGAGAGAGAGTATGCCAGCACACTCCCCAGCGCTATATAACCCAGGAATAACACAGTAACTTAATGTTTGTCCAGTAGCGCTGCTGTATGTAATTTGCGCCGAATTATGTGCCCCCCCTCTCTTTTCAACCCTCTTCTCTACCGTGGTATAAGCAGGGGAGAGTCCGGGGAGCTTCCTCTCAGCGGTGCTGAGGAGAAAAAATGGCGCTGGTGAGTGCTGAGGGAGAAGCCCCGCCCCCTCGGCGGCGGGCTTCTGTCCCGCTTAAACTGTAAAATTGGTGGGGGCTCATACATATATACAGTGCCCAGCTGTATATATGTTATATTTTTGCCAAAAAGAGGTTTATATTGCTGCCCAGGGCGCCCCCCCTGCGCCCTGCACCCTTACAGTGACCGGAGTATGTGAGGTGTATGGGAGCAATGGCGCACAGCTGCAGTGCTGTGCGCTACCTCAGTGAAGATCATGAACTCTGTGGAGCCCGTCTATCCCCATGGTCCTTACGGAGTCCCCAGCATCCTCTAGGACTTTAGAGAAACTAGGATTTTAATACCTACCGGTAAATCCTTTTCTCTTAGTCTGTTGAGGATGCTGGGCACCCGTCCCAGTGTGTACTGTGTCTGCAGTTATTAAATGGCCCTTAACTCCAGAACATTTATGTGGAGACAACTTTCCTGACTTGACCATCTTCCTTGGACGTTTTCCCCCTGTGTGACTGCTCCCCAGCCTCGGAGGGTTGCATCTGTGGTCCCTAGGATCCAGTCCTGGATCCCGAACCATCGCCCCTCTAGGAGGTGAGAACTGTGCAGCCACCAATGGAGTGAGATTCTGGTCTTGGAAGACAGGATTATCCTCCGGTGCATGTGTAGGTGGGATCCGGACCAATTGTCCAACAGGTCCCACTGGAACACTCTGGCATGGAACCTGCCAAACTGAATGGCCTCGTAGGCCACAACCATCTTCCCCAGCAACTGAATGCATTGATGGATTAACACTCTTGCTGGTTTCAGAATTTGTTTGACCAGACTCTGGAACTCCATAGCCTTTCCACTGGAAGAAAACCTCTTCTGTGTCCAGTATGTGTTATGATTCCAGCACTCTAGTCAGAGAAGATCTTATGGCAAGGACCGGAGCACTGGAACGGAATGCTGGGGAAGGGAGCAGGACAGGAAAATAGCCCCTGGCGCCCTAACTCTGTTGTCTCACCCGTGTTGTCAGAAATCCCCTGCGAGACTATGGTTTCTTGAGCCCTTGGCAGCCGCGTTTGAAGGGCGGATTATGTCTGCCCAACTTCGATGCCCCCCGGTCTTAATGAGAGACAAAGGGAAACCCGAGACAGGGTGATAACAAGAGGCCCTCTAACTAAACAACCAGGCCAGGGGCTAAGCAAACTCAAAACTATAATATGTGCGGAGAAACCGCCAGGAAAAAGGACAACCAAAATATCCACTTGTCCAATTCTCCTACCCGGCACCGCCGAGTACCAGAGAGGACTTGTGGAAGCGGAACCCTCCGCAAATGCTCCAAACACAAAATATAAAAGGTAAAGCGGCTGAGCCGCAACACACGGCAGAGCCGCAACTCACGAACACCACTGGATATAAAACGGTGATCAGTCAGGACTCCAGGGAACCAAACGACCTCTTGGGATGAGATGACAACTCCCGAATACCGGACTTCTGCGGACTGGAATGACCGGATACAGCAGGACTGGAAACAGACTCTCAGCAAACAAAGGCAGCATGCAGGAAGCTATTACCGGCATCTGTGAGAAGCCCTGGGAGTGTATTTAACAAGGAGTCCTCCAATCAGCTGCTAAAGGCTGATTAGAATAAATGCCGTGCAGCTGCCTTGCTGCACGGCCAGAGAACAGGTGAATATCTTAATTTCCTAAAGCCTAGCAACGGGGAACGCGGTCCACCAGTGGCGTCCCCGTTGCTAGGGTCCGTGCGGCTCAGCGCGCCCGGCGTCTAGCGTTGCTAGGGAGCCGGCGGCTGTACGTGCACGGCATCTCTAGTTGCTAGGCGCCGGGCCGCGCAGACCATCAAGCGGACCCCGGCGCCTAACAGTACCCCCCCCTTGAGGAGGGGTCAAGGAACCCCTAAAGCCAGGTTTCTGAGGAAATTCCCGAAAAAATGCCCTCTTGAGCCTCGGGGCATGAAGATCCTTATCCAGGACCCAAGACCTTTCCTCCGGACCATAGCCTTTCCAGGGAACCAGAAAATACAGCCGATCCCGGGACAATTTGGAATCGAGAACCTTCTCTACCAAGAACTCCTGTTGTCCCTGTACATCCACTGGAGATCTACCCTGAGAGATCTTCCGAGGAAATCTACTGGAAGAAACGTATTGTTTCAACAGGGAACAATGAAACGTATTTCCAATCCTGAGAGATCTTGGTAAACGTAACCGAAAGGCAACTGGGTTGACTCTTTTAATAATAAGAAATGGCCCAATAAATTTGGGTCCCAGTCTAGCTGAGGATTGTCGAAGCCTGATGTTGCGAGTCGACAACCACACCCTATCTCCCACCTTAAAAGTGCAAGGACGTCGGAGCCTGTCAGAAAATTTCTTCTCTCGAAAGGCCGCTTTTCTGAGAGCAAG
The DNA here is from genome assembly GCF_028390025.1 of Pseudophryne corroboree. Taxonomy (NCBI): domain Eukaryota; kingdom Metazoa; phylum Chordata; class Amphibia; order Anura; family Myobatrachidae; genus Pseudophryne; species Pseudophryne corroboree. The sequence goes on from NW_026968330.1 coordinate 26,894, forward strand.
GTGCACCTTTTTCCAAATGGCTCTGAGATGGGAGGTTAAGGTAAGCGAGGAGACTGAGGAATGATGAAAAAAAGAATTAGCTCTGGGGTGAAAACCAAAAACTGAAAAGAATGGAGACTCTTTAGTGGAGGAATGACAAGAATTATTGTAAGCAAATTCAGCCAACGGAAGAAACTCGGACCAATCATTCTGGAGTTTGGCTGAATACAAGCGCAAATATTGTTTCAATGATTGGTTAACTCGTTCGGTTTGCCCGTTGGATTGTGGGTGGTAACCGGATGTTAACGACAATTTCATCTTCAATGAGGCACAAAAACATTTCCAGAATTGTGCGATGAATTGTGGACCCCGATCAGAAACAATATCAGTAGGCAGCCCATGAAGCCTGAATACATGGCGGAGAAACAAAACTGCCAACCCTTGGGCAGAAGGCAATCGGGGAAGAGCAATAAAATGAGCCATTTTACTAAAACGGTCCACTACCACCCATATGACTCGGAATCCGGCTGAAAGGGGAAGGTCAACCACAAAATCCATGGAAATATGAGACCACGGCCTGAGAGGAACATTTAAGGGCATAAGTTGCCCGATGGGCAAGGAACGGGGAACCTTATGCTGTGCACAAACCTGACATGAATAAACAAATTCCTTGACGTCTTTAGAAAGACCAGGCCACCATACTGAGCGAGAGACTAACTCCAATGTCTTAGAGACTCCTGGATGCCCTGAAACTTTGTTATCATGGAATTCCGTTAAAACAGTAACTCTCAAAAACTCAGGGACGTAAAGACGACCAGCAGGAGTAATTCTAGGAGCTTGGTGTTGAAGCTGTTTTAACTGGGTAAATAAATCTTGTGTGAGGCCCGCCCAGGTGACCGAAGATGGAAGTATGGGGGTAACAGGATTGTTATTGTGAACCGGAAGAAAGCTATGTGACAGGGCATCAGCCTTAGTATTCTTGGAACCAGGCCTGAAAGTGATTATAAATTTGAAACGCGTAAAAAATAATGCCCAACGTGCCTGCCGGGCATTAAGCCGCTTAGCTGATTCAATCTATTGCAGGCTCTTATGGTCAGTCAATACCGAAATAGTATGTTTTGCTCCCTCCAGCCAATGCCTCCACTCCTCGAAAGCCCATTTTACCGCCAGTAACTCCCGATTACCAACGTCATAGTTGGATTCAGCGGAGGAGAATTTCCTGGACATAAAGGCACAAGGATGTAACTCCAGAGACTCCGGATCCTTTTGAGAAAGGATAGCCCCCACTCCAACCTCCGAGGCATCAACCTCCACCACAAAGGGCAATTCCGGATTAGGATGTCTGAGGACTGGAGCCGAGACAAAGGCTTGTTTCAAGGCCCGGAAGGACAACTCAGCTTCACGCGACCAGTTGGTAGGATCCGCTCCTTTCTTTGTCAGAGCTACAATGGGAGCAACCAGGTCAGAAAAAGAATGAATGAACCTCCTATAATAATTCGCAAACCCTAAAAAACGCTTAATTGCTTTTAAATTGGTGGGTTGCGCCCAACTAAGGATGGCCTGGAGTTTCTTTGGTTCCATGGAAAATCCCTGAGGGGAAATTATGTACCCTAAAAAAGATACTTCCGTGACATGAAACTCACACTTCTCCAGCTTGGCATATAAATGATTCTCACATAACTTTTGAAGAACCAGACGCACCTGGGTAACATGTTGTTCCATTGATTTAGAAAAAATCAGGATGTCGTCTAAGTAAACGACCACGAATTTCCCTAGGAAGTCACGGAGCACATCGTTAATGAGGTCTTGAAAAACTGCCGGAGCATTGGACAGGCCGAACGGCATCACCAGGTATTCGTAGTGACCCGACTGAGTACTGAAGGCCGTTTTCCACTCATCTCCAGATTTAATTCGGATGAGGTTGTACGCTCCTCTAAGGTCAATTTTAGAAAAAATCACAGCAGAACGTAACTGATCAAAGAGTACAGAAATCAACGGCAAAGGATAGGTGTTTTTAACTGAGATCTTATTCAGGGCTCTAAAATCAATGCAAGGTCTAAGCGAGCCATCCTTTTTCTCCACAAAGAAGAAGCCTGCACTTAAAGGAGATTTTGATGGTCTAATAAATCCTTTCTCAAGGCTCTCCTTTACATAATCATTCATAGCCGCAGTTTCTGGCCCGGATAATGCATATAATCTTCCCTTTGGCAATGCGGCACCAGGAATTAACTCAATAGCACAATCATAAGGCCGATGGGGAGGCAGAATGTCCGCATTGCCTTTGGAGAAAACATCAGCAAACTCCTGGTATTCCACCGGAATGAGTTCTGGAATGATAGCTGCTACTCTGACTGGAAACGTGATACATTCCTTATCACAAAAAGTACCCCAATGTGAAATCTCCCCCGACCGCCAATCAATGGTGGGATTATGAAAGGCCAGCCAAGGGTGACCCAGAACAACTGGAACTGCTGGGCAATGTGTAAGAAAGAACTCGATTTTCTCGGAATGTAGAGCTCCTACTGTAAGTAGTACAGGGGGTGTACGGAGAGAAATAATCCCATTAGACAGCGGACTCCCATCTAAGCCATGCATGGTGACACACCTACCCAAAGGTAACTGAGGAATGCCTAAGGCCTTAGCCCAAGTTAAATCCATAAAGTTTCCTGCAGCTCCACTGTCAACAAAAGCCGACACCAAAGAACTGAGGCTGCCAAAGGAAACTTTAACTGGGACTAAAAGGGAGTTATTCGAGGAGATAAGCTGCAGACCTAGGTGAACCCCCTCACAATTCACCTGGTCAAAGCGTTTCCCGACTTGTTCGGACAATTACGAGCAAAATGTCCCTTACCCCCACAGTACAGACAAAGACCAGAATTTTGCCTTCTGGCTCTTTCTTCAGGAGACAGCCGGGAGAGACCCATCTGCATGGTCTCCTCTACGTCTTCAGGAATGGAATATACACACGGACTTGACCTTACAGGTGCTCCTTTTTCAGCCCTCCGCTCTCTGAGACGACGATCAATCTTAATAGAAAGCTCCATGAGTTTATCGAGAGTCTCAGGAGCGGGGTACTGAAGGAGACTGTCTTTTATAGACTCTGATAAGCCGAGGCGAAACTGACTGCGCAGGGCTGGGTCATTCCAGCCACAGTCGTTCGACCAACGGCGAAACTCCGTACAATAAACCTCTGCAGGATTTCTACCCTGTCTGAGAGCGCGCAACTGACTTTCAGCGGACGCCTCTCTATCAGGGTCATCATACAAGAGCCCTAAAGACTCAAAAAAAGCGTCAATTGACAACAATGCCGGATCCTCTGCTCTTAAACCAAATGCCCAGGTCTGAGGATCCCCCTGGAGCAAAGAAATAATAAACCCGACCCGCTGAGATTCAGTACCCGAGGAAGTCGGTCTTAAACGAAAATAAAGTTTACAGGATTCTTTAAAATTAAAAAAACTCTTTTCTATCACCAGAAAAACGGTCAGGCAAATGCATCTTTGGTTCATGGACTACCCTTGGGGAAGCTCGCAAAAGATCTTCCTGCGACTTCACCCGAAGAGAAAGATCCTGAACCATCTGAGTAAGTTCTTGAATCTGGCTGACTAAGAGCTGACCAGGATTTGGCCCTAAACCTGTTGGATTCATGAGGCCGATAAACTCTCACAAAACTGAATGAGAAAAAATTAAACCCCGTTTAATTTTAAGTTTTGGTATGGCCGGTAATAATGTTATGATTCCAGCACTCTGGTCAGAGAAGATCTTATGGCAAGGACTGGAGCACTGGAACGGAATGCTGGGGAAGGGAGCAGGACAGGAAAATAGCCCCTTGCGCCCTAACTCTGTTGTCTCACCCGTGTTGTCAGAAATCCCCTGCGAGACTATGGTTTCTTGAGCCCTTGGCAGCCGCGTTTGAAGGGCGGATTATGTCTGCCCAACTTCGATGCCCCCCGGTCTTAATGAGAGACAAAGGGAAACCTGAGACAGGGTGATAACAAGAGGCCCTCTAACTAAACAACCAGGCCAGGGGCTAAGCAAACTCAAAACTATAATATGTGCGGAGAAACCGCCAGGAAAAAGGACAACCAAAATATCCACTTGTCCAATTCTCCTACCCGGCACCGCCAAGTACCAGAGAGGACTTGTGGAAGCGGAACCCTCCGCAAATGCTCCAAACACAAAATATAAAAGGTAAAGCGGCTGAGCCGCAACACACGGCAGAGCCGCAACTCACGAACACCACTGGATATAAAACGGTGATCAGTCAGGACTCCAGGGAACCAAACGACCTCTTGGGATGAGATGACAACTCCCGAATACCGGACTTCTGCGGACTGGAATGACCGGATACAGCAGGACTGGAAACAGACTCTCAGCAAACAAAGGCAGCATGCAGGAAGCTATTACCGGCGTCTGTGAGAAGCCCTGGGAGTGTATTTAACAAGGAGTCCTCCAATCAGCTGCTAAAGGCTGATTAGAATAAATGCCGTGCAGCTGCCTTGCTGCACGGCCAGAGAGCAGGTGAATATCTTAATTTCCTAAAGCCTAGCAACGGGGAACGCGGTCCGCCAGTGGCGTCCCCGTTGCTAGGGTCCGTGCGGCTCAGCGCGCCCGGCGTCTAGCGTTGCTAGGGAGCCGGCGGCTGTACGTGCACGGCGTCTCTAGTTGCTAGGCGCCGGGCCGCGCAGACCATCAAGCGGACCCTGGCGCCTAACAGTATGACTCCCAAAAACAACAACCGCGTCATTGGGACCAACTGCGATTTTGGCAAGTTTAGGAGCCAACCATGTTGTTGAAGAACTGTCAGGGAGAGTGCAATGTTTTGCACCAACTGGTCCCTGGATCTCGCCTTTATCAGGAGATCATCCAAGTACGGGATAATTGTGACTCCTTGCTTGCGAAGGAGAACCATAATTTCCGCCATCACCCTGGTGAAAATCCTCGGAGCCGTGGACAGACCAAACGGCAATGTCTGAAATTGGTAATGACAATCCTGAATTGCAAACCTTAGGTAGCTTGAGGCAGTGGCTAAATGGGAACATGTAAGTAGGCATCCTTTATGTCTACCAAAACCATGAAATCTCCGTCCTCCGGACTGGAGATCACTGCCCTGAGAAATTCCATCTTGAAATTGAATTTCTTTAGGAAGAAATTGAGGGATTTCAGATTTAAGATTGGTCTGACTGAGCCGTCCGGCTTCGGGACCACGAAGAGGCTTGAATAAAAACCTTCTCCCTGCTGAATAAGGCCAATTTGAACAATCGGTGAGGGGGAACGTCTTGAAACCCCAGTTTGTACCCTTGGGACACTATTTGTAAAACCCACGAGTCCAGGTCCGAATGAATCCAGAACTGACTGAAGAGTTTTAGACGTGCCCCCACTGGTGTGGGCTCCTGCAAGAAAGCCCCAGTGTCATGCAGTGGATTTGGCAGAAGCAGAGGACAATCTCTGGTCCTGCGATCTTGAAGAGGCTACAGACCTCTTCCTTTTCCTTCCTCTACCTGCAAAGAAAGGGGAATCTAAACTTCTTGCATATCTATTGGGCCAAAATGACTGCGGTAGATAATGATGCGTCTTCATCCGTTGACAGGGAACATAGGGCAAGAAGGTTGACTTACCATTGAAATGAGGATGCATCTTGCTGCCTTTCCAATGAAGAAAGTTTAATTTAGTAATAGGTGAAAAACCATCCTTACAAAGGTGTTAATCAGAGACTTGGCTTTGTGGACACTTTTCAGAGAACAAATTTGTTAGCATAAAAATAAAGCCAGAAAATGAAGAGCTGTTTAATCACTCAATTGGATTTTTCTGCCAGCATATTTTTTTTCTCTGCAACCCACTGCTAAATTGTGCTTCCTAGCTGTTTTTATAAAATCACTGAATCAAATCTAACTCTGATTACATCAGAGAAGGCCAGGTACCCTACACCATAACAGGGAGTTTGAAATTTTGACTTGTCTACTTAAAGTTCACCAAAATCTGATAACAAGGTCAATTAGGTCCCTGGGTGGGATTGAACCACCAACCTTATGGTTAATAGCCGTACATACTAACTGATTGCGCCACAGAGACACTTTGCGAAAGTCCATACTGACAAAGGCTAATAAGCATTCATCTAAAACGTTTCCTAGAAAAACTTTAAAAAGTCAATAATCTGGAGAGTTTTTGTAAGATGTTTCTTCCATCAACCAACGAAGAAACACATTGGTACTTTCCCATGATGAGTGAGTGCTTCAGGATCTCTTGCACTTACATGTGCAGCAGAGTACTGCCATGGAAGCATGCTGGGCCCATAACCCAGAGGTAGGCAGATTGAAACTATCCTCTGCTATATGCATTTTTTTTTGTTAATTAAAGTAATCCAAAACTGGGATTGATATTTTGTCTCTTTTATTTTTACTTAAAGTACAATAACTTTTACCATTTTAATTTGTTTTAATAGTATATTGACAGTATTGTTTTCTTTCAAAAATCCACTTCATTTTCTTTACCCTATTATTAAAATGGTAATTGACAAAAACAAACTACATTGTCACCAGAAGAGCAATACAAAATGTACAAGTGATATATTAAAATCATCTTTCCAGCTTGAATTTCAATGATGCATTGGGTCAACAATTTTGTGAGAAACATCTTCACCCTTAAATAAAGATTTTCTTAATTCCTTACCTGTGTGCTAATTAGATATCACCTTGTTTTCACATTAAACAGACTTCCACATGAGAAAGCAGCAAGGATGCAGTGGCGTTAATGTTTCCTGGTGTCAACCTGTATTATTTCAGTAGACATTGAAATGAGGATACATCTTGCTGCCTTTCCAATGAAGCAAGTTTAATTTAGTAATAGGTGAAAAACCATCCCTACAAAGGTGTTAATCAGAGACTTGGCTTTGTGGACACTTTTCAGAGAACAAATTTGTTAGCATAAAAATAAAGCCAGAAAATGAAGAGCTGTTTAATCACGCAATTTGATTTTTTTGCCAGCATATTTCTTTTTCTCTGCATCCCACTGCTAAATTGTGCTTCCTAGATGTTTTTATAAAATCACTGAATCAAATCTAACTCTGATTACATCAGAGAAGGCCAGGTACCCTACACCATAACAGGGGGTATGAAATTTGACTTGTCTACTTAAAGATCACCAAAATCTGATAACAAGGTCAAGTACGTCCCTGGGTGGAATTGAACCACCAACCTTTTGATTAATAGCCGTACACACTAACTGATTGCGCCACAGAGACACTTTGCAAAAGTCCATACTGACAAATGCTAATAAGCATTCATCTAAAACGTTTCCTAGAAAAACTTAAAAAAGTCAATAATCTGGAGAGTTTTTGTAAGATGTTTCTTCTATCAACCAATGAAGAAACACATTGGTACTTTCCCATGATGAGTGAGTGCTTCAGGATCTCTTCCACTTACATGTGCAGCAGAGTACAGCAATGGAAGCATGCTGGGCCCATAACCCAGAGGTAGGCAGATTGAAACTATCCTCTGCTATATGCATTTTTTTGTTTGTTAATTAAAGTAATCCAAAACTGGGATTGATATTTTGGCTCTTTTATTTTTACTTAAAGTACAATAACTTTTACCATTTTAATTTGTTTTAATAGTATATTGACAGTATTGTTTTCTTTCAAAAATCCACTTAATTTTCTTAACCCTATTATTAAAATGGTAATTGACAAAAACAAACTACATTGTCACCAGAAGAGCAATACAAAATGTACAAGTGATATATTAAAATCATCTTTCCAGCTTGAATTTCAATGATGCATTGGGGCAACGATTTTGTGAGAAACATCTTCACCCTTAAATAAAGATTTTCTTAATTCCTTACCTGTGTGCTAATTAGATATCACCTTGTTTTCACATTAAACAGACTTCCACATGAGAAAGCAGCAAGGATGCAGTGGCGTTAATGTTTCCTGGTGTCAACCTGTATTATTTCAGTAGACATTGAAATGAGGATGCATCTTGCTGCCTTTCCAATGAAGCAAGTTTAATTTAGTAATAGGTGAAAAACCATCCTTACAAAGGTGTTAATCAGAGACTTGGCTTTGTGGACACTTTTCAGAGAACAAATTTGTTAGCATAAAAATAAAGCCAGAAAATAAAGAGCTGTTTAATCACTCAATTGGATTTTTCTGCCAGCATATTTTTTTTCTCTACAAACCACTGCTAAATTGTGCTTCCTAGCTGTTTTTATAAAATCACTGAATCAAATCTAACTCTGATTACATCAGAGAAGGCCAGGTACCCTACACCATAACAGGGGGTTTGAAATTTTGACTTGTCTACTTAAAAATCACCAAAATCTGATAACAAGGTCAATTAGGTCCCTGGGTGGGATTGAACCACCAACCTTTTGGTTAATAGCCGTACATACTAACTGATTGCGCCACAGAGACACTTTGCAAAAGTACATACTGACAAAGGCTAATAAGCATTCATCTAAAACGTTTCCTAGAAAAACTTTAAAAAGTCAATAATCTGGAGAGTTTTTGTAAGATGTTTCTTCCATCAACCAACGAAGAAACACATTGGTACTTTCCCATGATGAGTGAGTGCTTCAGGATCTCTTGCACTTACATGTGCAGCAGAGTACTGCAATGGAAGCATGATGGGCCCATAACCCAGAGGTAGGCAGATTGAAACTATCCTCTGCTATATGCATTTTTTTTTGTTAATTAAAGTAATCCAAAACTGGGATTGATATTTTGTCTCTTTTATTTTTACTTAAAGTACAATAACTTTTACCATTTTAATTTGTTTTAATAGTATATTGACAGTATTGTTTTCTTTCAAAAATCCACTTCATTTTCTTTACCCTATTATTAAAATGGTAATTGACAAAAACAAACTACATTGTCACCAGAAGAGCAATACAAAATGTACAAGTGATATATTAAAATCATCTTTCCAGCTTGAATTTCAATGATGCATTGGGTCAACAAATTTGTGAGAAACATCTTCACCCTTAAATAAAGATTTTCTTAATTCCTTACCTGTGTGCTAATTAGATATCACCTTGTTTTCACATTAAACAGACTTCCACATGAGAAAGCAGCAAGGAAGCAGTGGCGTTAATGTTTCCTGGTGTCAACTTGTATTATTTCAGTAGACATTGAAATGAGGATGCATCTTGCTGCCTTTCCAATGAAGCAAGTTTAATTTAGTAATAGGTGAAAAACCATCCTTACAAAGGTGTTAATCAGAGACTTGGCTTTGTGGACACTTTTCAGAGAACAAATTTGTTAGCATAAAAATAAAGCCAGAAAATGAAGAGCTGTTTAATCACTCGATTGGATTTTTCTGCCAGCATATTTTTTTTCTCTGCAACCCACTGCTAAATTGTGCTTCCTAGCTGTTTTTTTTATAAAATCACTGAATCAAATCTAACTCTGATTACATCAGAGAAGGCCATGTACCCTACACCATAAGAGGGGGTTTGAAATTTTGACTTGTCTACTTAAATATCACCAAAATCTGATCACAAGTTTAATTAGGTCCCTGGGTGGGATTGAACCACCAACCTTTCGGTTAATAGCCGAACACATTAACCGATTGCGCCACAGAGACACTTTGCAAAAAGTGCCTACTGACAAAGACTAATAAGCATACATCTAGAACGTTTCCTAGAAAAACATTAAAAAATCAATAATCTGGAGAGTTTTTGTAAGATGTTTCTTCCATCAACTAACGAATAAACACATTGGTACTTTCCCATGATGAGTGAGTGCTTCAGGATGTCTTGCACTTACATGTGCAGCAGAGTACTGCAATGGAAGCATGCTGGACCCATAACCCAGAGGTAGGCAGATTGAAACTATCCTTTGCTATATGCATTTTTTTTGTTAATTTAAGTAATCAAAACTGGGATTGATATTTTTGCTCTTTTATTTTTACTTAAAGTACAATAACTTTTACCATTTTAATTTGTTTTAATAGTATATTGACAGTATAGTTTTCTTTCAAAAATCCACTTAATTTTCTTTACCCTGTTATTAAAATGGTAATTGACAAAAAAAAACTACATTGTCACCAGAAGAGCAATACAAAATGTACAAGTGATATATTAAAATCATCTTTCCAGCTTGAATTTCAATGATGCATTGGGGCAACAATTTTGTGAGAAACATCTTCACCCTTAAATAAAGATTTTCGTAATTCCTTACCTGTGTGCTAATTAGATATCACCTTGTTTTCACATTAAACAGACTTCCACATGAGAAAGCAGCAAGGATGCAGTGGCGTTAATGTTTCCTGGTGTCAACCTGTATTATTTCAGTAGACATTGAAATGAGGATGCATCTTGCTGCCTTTCCAATGAAGCAAGTTTAATTTAGTAATAGGTGAAAAACCATCCCTACAAAGGTGTTAATCAGAGACTTGGCTTTGTGGACACTTTTCAGAGAACAAATTTGTTAGCATAAAAATAAAGCAAGAAAATTAAGAGCTGTTTAATCACTCAATTGGATTTTTATGCCAGCATATTTTTTTTCTCTGCAAACCACTGCTAAATTGTGCTTCCTAGCTGTTTTTATAAAATCACTGAATCAAATCTAACTCTGATTACATCAGAGAAGGCCAGGTACCCTACACAATTAGAGGGGGTTTGAAATTTTGACTTGTCTACTTAAATATCACCAAAATCTGATAACAAGGTCAATTACGTCCCTGGGTGGGATTGAACCACCAACCTTTTGGTTAATAGCCGTACACACTAACTGATTGCGCCACAGAGACACTTTGCAAAAGTACATACTGACAAAGGCTAATAAGCATTCATCTAAAACGTTTCCTAGAAAAACTTAATAAAGTCAATAATCTGGAGAGTTTTTGTAAGATGTTTCTTCTATCAACCAACGAAGAAACACATTGGTACTTTCCCATGATGAGTGAGTGCTTCAGGATCTCTTGCACTTACATGTGCAGCAGAGTACAGCAATGGAAGCATGCTGGGCCCATAACCCAGAGGTAGGCAGATTGAAACTATCCTCTGCTATATGCATTTTTTTGTTTGTTAATTAAAGTATTCCAAAACTGGGATTGATATTTTGGCTCTTTTATTTTTACTTAAAGTACAATAACTTTTACCATTTTAATTTGTTTTAATAGTATATTGACAGTATTGTTTTCTTTCAAAAATCCACTTCATTTTCTTTACCCTATTATTAAAATGGTAATTGACAAAAACAAACTACATTGTCACCAGAAGAGCAATACAAACTGTACAAGTGATATATTAAAATCATCTTTCCAGCTTGAATTTCAATGATGCATTGGGGCAACGATTTTGTGAGAAACATCTTCACCCTTAAATAAAGATTTTCTTAATTCCTTACCTGTGTGCTAATTAGATATCACCTTGTTTTCACATTAAACAGACTTCCACATGAGAAAGCAGCAAGGATGCAGTGGCGTTAATGTTTCCTGGTGTCAACCTGTATTATTTCAGTAGACATTGAAATGAGGATGCATCTTGCTGCCTTTCCAATGAAGCAAGTTTAATTTAGTAATAGGTGAAAAACCATCCTTACAAAGGTGTTAATCAGAGACTTGGCTTTGTGGACACTTTTCAGAGAACAAATTTGTTAGCATAAAAATAAAGCCAGAAAATAAAGAGCTGTTTAATCACTCAATTGGATTTTTCTGCCAGCATATTTTTTTTCTCTGCAACCCACTGCTAAATTGTGCTTCCTAGCTTTTTTTATAAAATCACTGAATCAAATCTAACTCTGATAACATCAGAGAAGGCCAGGTACCCTACACAATAACAGGGGGTATTCGGTTAATAGCCAAACACACTAACCGATTGCGCCACAGAGACACTTTGCAAAAAGTGCCTACTGACAAAGGCTAATAAGCATACATCTGGAACGTTTCCTAGAAAAACATTAAAAAATCAATAATCTGGAGAGTTTTTGTAAGATGTTTCTTCCATCAACTAACGAATAAACACATTGGTACTTTCCCATGATGAGTGAGTGCTTCAGGATCTCTTGCACTTACATGTGCAGCAGAGTACTGCAATGGAAGCATGCTGGACCCATAACCCAGAGGTAGGCAGATTGAAACTATCCTTTGCTATATGCATTTTTTTTGTTAATTTAAGTAATCAAAACTGGGATTGATATTTTTGCTCTTTTATTTTTACTTAAAGTACAATAACTTTTACCATTTTAATTTGTTTTAATAGTATATTGACAGTATAGTTTTCTTTCAAAAATCCACTTAATTTTCTTTACCCTGTTATTAAAATGGTAATTGACAAAAAAAACTACATTGTCACCAGAAGAGCAATACAAAATGTACAAGTGATATATTAAAATCATCTTTCCAGCTTGAATTTCAATGATGCATTGGGGCAACAATTTTGTGAGAAACATCTTCACCCTTAAATAAAGATGTTTCTTCTATCAACCAACGAAGAAACACATTGGTACTTTCCCATGATGAGTGAGTGCTTCAGGATCTCTTGCACTTACATGTGCAGCAGAGTACAGCAATGGAAGCATGCTGGGCCCATAACCCAGAGGTAGGCAGATTGAAACTATCCTCTGCTATATGCATTTTTTTGTTTGTTAATTAAAGTATTCCAAAACTGGGATTGATATTTTGGCTCTTTTATTTTTACTTAAAGTACAATAACTTTTACCATTTTAATTTGTTTTAATAGTATATTGACAGTATTGTTTTCTTTCAAAAATCCACTTCATTTTCTTTACCCTATTATTAAAATGGTAATTGACAAAAACAAACTACATTGTCACCAGAAGAGCAATACAAACTGTACAAGTGATATATTAAAATCATCTTTCCAGCTTGAATTTCAATGATGCATTGGGGCAACGATTTTGTGAGAAACATCTTCACCCTTAAATAAAGATTTTCTTAATTCCTTACCTGTGTGCTAATTAGATATCACCTTGTTTTCACATTAAACAGACTTCCACATGAGAAAGCAGCAAGGATGCAGTGGCGTTAATGTTTCCTGGTGTCAACCTGTATTATTTCAGTAGACATTGAAATGAGGATGCATCTTGCTGCCTTTCCAATGAAGCAAGTTTAATTTAGTAATAGGTGAAAAACCATCCTTACAAAGGTGTTAATCAGAGACTTGGCTTTGTGGACACTTTTCAGAGAACAAATTTGTTAGCATAAAAATAAAGCCAGAAAATAAAGAGCTGTTTAATCACTCAATTGGATTTTTCTGCCAGCATATTTTTTTTCTCTGCAACCCACTGCTAAATTGTGCTTCCTAGCTTTTTTTATAAAATCACTGAATCAAATCTAACTCTGATAACATCAGAGAAGGCCAGGTACCCTACACAATAACAGGGGGTATGAAATTTGACTTGTCTACTTAAAGTTCACCAAAATCTGATAACAAGGTCAATTAGGTCCCTGGGTGGGATTGAACCACCAACCTTATGGTTAATAGCCGTACATACTAACTGATTGCGCCACAGAGACACTTTGCAAAAGTCCATACTGACAAAGGCTAATAAGCATTCATCTAAAACGTTTCCTAGAAAAACTTTAAAAAGTCAATAATCTGGAGAGTTTTTGTAAGATGTTTCTTCCATCAACCAACGAAGAAACACATTGGTACTTTCCCATGATGAGTGAGTGCTTCAGGATCTCTTGCACTTACATGTGCAGCAGAGTACTGCAATGGAAGCATGCTGGGCCCATAACCCAGAGGTAGGCAGATTGAAACTATCCTCTGCTATATGCATTTTTTTTTGTTAATTAAAGTAATCCAAAACTGGGATTGATATTTTGTCTCTTTTATTTTTACTTAAAGTACAATAACTTTTACCATTTTAATTTGTTTTAATAGTATATTGACAGTATTGTTTTCTTTCAAAAATCCACTTCATTTTCTTTACCCTATTATTAAAATGGTAATTGACAAAAACAAACTACATTGTCACCAGAAGAGCAATACAAAATGTACAAGTGATATATTAAAATCATCTTTCCAGCTTGAATTTCAATGATGCATTGGGTCAACAATTTTGTGAGAAACATCTTCACCCTTAAATAAAGATTTTCTTAATTCCTTACCTGTGTGCTAATTAGATATCACCTTGTTTTCACATTAAACAGACTTCCACATGAGAAAGCAGCAAGGATGCAGTGGCGTTAATGTTTCCTGGTGTCAACCTGTATTATTTCAGTAGACATTGAAATGAGGATACATCTTGCTGCCTTTCCAATGAAGCAAGTTTAATTTAGTAATAGGTGAAAAACCATCCCTACAAAGGTGTTAATCAGAGACTTGGCTTTGTGGACACTTTTCAGAGAACAAATTTGTTAGCATAAAAATAAAGCCAGAAAATGAAGAGCTGTTTAATCACGCAATTTGATTTTTTTGCCAGCATATTTCTTTTTCTCTGCAACCCACTGCTAAATTGTGCTTCCTAGATGTTTTTATAAAATCACTTAATCAAATCTAACTCTGATTACATCAGAGAAGGCCAGGTACCCTACACCATAACAGGGGGTATGAAATTTGACTTGTCTACTTAAAGATCACCAAAATCTGATAACAAGGTCAAGTACGTCCCTGGGTGGGATTGAACCACCAACCTTTTGGTTAATAGCCGTACACACTAACTGATTGCGCCACAGAGACACTCTGCAAAAGTACATACTGACAAATGCTAATAAGCATTCATCTAAAACGTTTCCTAGAAAAACTTAAAAAAGTCAATAATCTGGAGAGTTTTTGTAAGATGTTTCTTCTATCAACCAACGAAGAAACACATTGGTACTTTCCCATGATGAGTGAGTGCTTCAGGATCTCTTGCACTTACATGTGCAGCAGAGTACAGCAATGGAAGCATGCTGGGCCCATAACCCAGAGGTAGGCAGATTGAAACTATCCTCTGCTATATGCATTTTTTTGTTTGTTAATTAAAGTAATCCAAAACTGGGATTGATATTTTGGCTCTTTTATTCTTACTTAAAGTACAATAACTTTTACCATTTTAATTTGTTTTAATAGTATATTGACAGTATTGTTTTCTTTCAAAAATCCACTTAATTTTCTTTACCCTATTATTAAAATGGTAATTGACAAAAACAAACTACATTGTCACCAGAAGAGCAATACAAAATGTACAAGTGATATATTAAAATCATCTTTCCAGCTTGAATTTCAATGATGCATTGGGGCAACGATTTTGTGAGAAACATCTTCACCCTTAAATAAAGATTTTCTTAATTCCTTACCTGTGTGCTAATTAGATATCACCTTGTTTTCACATTAAACAGACTTCCACATGAGAAAGCAGCAAGGATGCAGTGGCGTTAATGTTTCCTGGTGTCAACCTGTATTATTTCAGTAGACATTGAAATGAGGATGCATCTTGCTGCCTTTCCAATGAAGCAAGTTTAATTTAGTAATAGGTGAAAAACCATCCTTACAAAGGTGTTAATCAGAGACTTGGCTTTGTGGACACTTTTCAGAGAACAAATTTGTTAGCATAAAAATAAAGCCAGAAAATAAAGAGCTGTTTAATCACTCAATTGGATTTTTCTGCCAGCATATTTTTTTTCTCTGCAAACCACTGCTAAATTGTGCTTCCTAGCTGTTTTTATAAAATCACTGAATCAAATCTAACTCTGATTACATCAGAGAAGGCCAGGTACCCTACACCATAACAGGGGGTTTGAAATTTTGACTTGTCTACTTAAAAATCACCAAAATCTGATAACAAGGTCAATTAGGTCCCTGGGTGGGATTGAACCACCAACCTTTTGGTTAATAGCCGTACATACTAACTGATTGCGCCACAGAGACACTTTGCAAAAGTACATACTGACAAAGGCTAATAAGCATTCATCTAAAACGTTTCCTAGAAAAACTTTAAAAAGTCAATAATCTGGAGAGTTTTTGTAAGATGTTTCTTCCATCAACCAACGAAGAAACACATTGGTACTTTCCCATGATGAGTGAGTGCTTCAGGATCTCTTGCACTTACATGTGCAGCAGAGTACAGCAATGGAAGCATGCTGGGCCCATAACCCAGAGGTAGGCAGATTGAAACTATCTTCTGCTATATGCATTTTTTTTTGTTAATTAAAGTAATCCAAAACTGGGATTGATATTTTGGCTCTTTTATTTTTACTTAAAGTACAATAACTTTTACCATTTTAATTTGTTTTAATAGTATATTGACAGTATTATTTTCTTTCAAAAATCCACTTCATTTTCTTTACCCTATTATTAAAATGGTAATTGACAAAAACAAACTACATTGTCACCAGAAGAGCAATACAAAATGTACAAGTGATATATTAAAATCATCTTTCCAGCTTGAATTTCAATGATGCATTGGGGCAACGATTTTGTGAGAAACATCTTCACCCTTAAATAAAGATTTTCTTAATTCCTTACCTGTGTGCTAATTAGATATCACCTTGTTTTCATATTAAACAGACTTCCACATGAGAAAGCAGCAAGGATGCAGTGGCGTTAATGTTTCCTGGTGTCAACTTGTATTATTTCAGTAGACATTGAAATGAGGATGCATCTTGCTGCCTTTCCAATGAAGCAAGTTTAATTTAGTAATAGGTGAAAAACCATCCTTACAAAGGTGTTAATCAGAGACTTGGCTTTGTGGACACTTTTCAGAGAACAAATTTGTTAGCATAAAAATAAAGCCAGAAAATGAAGAGCTGTTTAATCACTCAATTGGATTTTTCTGCCAGCATATTTTTTTTCTCTGCAACCCACTGCTAAATTGTGCTTCCTAGCTGTTTTTATAAAATCACTGAATCAAATCTAACTCTGATTACATCAGAGAAGGCCAGGTACCCTACACCGTAACAGGGGGTTTGAAATTTTGACTTGTCTACTTAAAGATCACCAAAATCTGATAACAAGGGAAATTAGGTCCCTGGGTGGGATTGAACCACCAACCTTTCGGTTAATAGCCAAACACACTAACCGATTGCGCCACAGAGACACTTTGCAAAAAGTGCCTACTGACAAAGGCTAATAAGCATACATCTGGAACGTTTCCTAGAAAAACATTAAAAAATCAATAATCTGGAGAGTTTTTGTAAGATGTTTCTTCCATCAACTAACGAATAAACACATTGGTACTTTCCCATGATGAGTGAGTGCTTCAGGATCTCTTGCACTTACATGTGCAGCAGAGTACTGCAATGGAAGCATGCTGGACCCATAACCCAGAGGTAGGCAGATTGAAACTATCCTTTGCTATATGCATTTTTTTTGTTAATTTAAGTAATCAAAACTGGGATTGATATTTTTGCTCTTTTATTTTTACTTTAAGTACAATAACTTTTACCATTTTAATTTGTTTTAATAGTATATTGACAGTATAGTTTTCTTTCAAAAATCCACTTAATTTTCTTTACCCTGTTATTAAAATGGTAATTGACAAAAAAAACTACATTGTCACCAGAAGAGCAATACAAAATGTACAAGTGATATATTAAAATCATCTTTCCAGCTTGAATTTCAATGATGCATTGGGGCAACAATTTTGTGAGAAACATCTTCACCCTTAAATAAAGATTTTCGTAATTCCTTACCTGTGTGCTAATTAGATATCACCTTGTTTTCACATTAAACAGACTTCCACATGAGAAAGCAGCAAGGATGCAGTGGCGTTAATGTTTCCTGGTGTCAACCTGTATTATTTCAGTAGACATTGAAATGAGGATGCATCTTGCTGCCTTTCCAATGAAGCAAGTTTAATTTAGTAATAGGTGAAAAACCATCCCTACAAAGGTGTTAATCAGAGACTTGGCTTTGTGGACACTTTTCAGAGAACAAATTTGTTAGCATAAAAATAAAGCAAGAAAATTAAGAGCTGTTTAATCACTCAATTGGATTTTCTGCCAGCATATTTTTTTTCTCTGCAAACCACTGCTAAATTGTGCTTCCTAGCTGTTTTTATAAAATCACTGAATCAAATCTAACTCTGATTACATCAGAGAAGGCCAGGTACCCTACACAATAAGAGGGGGTTTGAAATTTTGACTTGTCTTCTTAAATATCACCAAAATCTGATAACAAGGTCAATTACGTCCCTGGGTGGGATTGAACCACCAACCTTTTGGTTAATAGCCATACACACTAACTGATTGCGCCACAGAGACACTTTGCAAACAGTACATACTGACAAAGGCTAATAAGCATTCATCTAAAACGTTTCCTAGAAAAACTTAATAAAGTCAATAATCTGGAGAGTTTTTGTAAGATGTTTCTTCTATCAACCAACGAAGAAACACATTGGTACTTTCCCATGATGAGTGAGTGCTTCAGGATCTCTTGCACTTACATGTGCAGCAGAGTACAGCAATGGAAGCATGCTGGGCCCATAACCCAGAGGTAGGCAGATTGAAACTATCCTCTGCTATATGCATTTTTTTGTTTGTTAATTAAAGTATTCCAAAACTGGGATTGATATTTTGGCTCTTTTATTTTTACTTTAAGTACAATAACTTTTACCATTTTAATTTGTTTTAATAGTATATTGACAGTATTGTTTTCTTTCAAAAATCCACTTCATTTTCTTTACCCTATTATTAAAATGGTAATTGACAAAAACAAACTACATTGTCACCAGAAGAGCAATACAAAATGTACAAGTGATATATTAAAATCATCTTTCCAGCTTGAATTTCAATGATGCATTGGGGCAACGATTTTGTGAGAAACATCTTCACCCTTAAATAAAGATTTTCTTAATTCCTTACCTGTGTGCTAATTAGATATCACCTTGATTTCATATTAAACAGACTTCCACATGAGAAAGCAGCAAGGATGCAGTGGCGTTAATGTTTCCTGGTGTCAACTTGTATTATTTCAGTAGACATTGAAATGAGGATGCATCTTGCTGCCTTTCCAATGAAGCAAGTTTAATTTAGTAATAGGTGAAAAACCATCCTTACAAAGGTGTTAATCAGAGACTTGGCTTTGTGGACACTTTTCAGAGAACAAATTTGTTAGCATAAAAATAAAGCCAGAAAATGAAGAGCTGTTTAATCACTCAATTGGATTTTTCTGCCAGCATATTTTTTTTCTCTGCAACCCACTGCTAAATTGTGCTTCCTAGCTGTTTTTATAAAATCACTGAATCAAATCTAACTCTGATTACATCAGAGAAGGCCAGGTACCCTACACCGTAACAGGGGGTTTGAAATTTTGACTTGTCTACTTAAAGATCACCAAAATCTGATAACAAGGGAAATTAGGTCCCTGGGTGGGATTGAACCACCAACCTTTCGGTTAATAGCCAAACACACTAACCGATTGCGCCACAGAGACACTTTGCAAAAAGTGCCTACTGACAAAGGCTAATAAGCATACATCTGGAACGTTTCCTAGAAAAACATTAAAAAATCAATAATCTGGAGAGTTTTTGTAAGATGTTTCTTCCATCAACTAACGAATAAACACATTGGTACTTTCCCATGATGAGTGAGTGCTTCAGGATCTCTTGCACTTACATGTGCAGCAGAGTACTGCAATGGAAGCATGCTGGACCCATAACCCAGAGGTAGGCAGATTGAAACTATCCTTTGCTATATGCATTTTTTTTGTTAATTTAAGTAATCAAAACTGGGATTGATATTTTTGCTCTTTTATTTTTACTTTAAGTACAATAACTTTTACCATTTTAATTTGTTTTAATAGTATATTGACAGTATAGTTTTCTTTCAAAAATCCACTTAATTTTCTTTACCCTGTTATTAAAATGGTAATTGACAAAAAAAACTACATTGTCACCAGAAGAGCAATACAAAATGTACAAGTGATATATTAAAATCATCTTTCCAGCTTGAATTTCAATGATGCATTGGGGCAACAATTTTGTGAGAAACATCTTCACCCTTAAATAAAGATTTTCGTAATTCCTTACCTGTGTGCTAATTAGATATCACCTTGTTTTCACATTAAACAGACTTCCACATGAGAAAGCAGCAAGGATGCAGTGGCGTTAATGTTTCCTGGTGTCAACCTGTATTATTTCAGTAGACATTGAAATGAGGATGCATCTTGCTGCCTTTCCAATGAAGCAAGTTTAATTTAGTAATAGGTGAAAAACCATCCCTACAAAGGTGTTAATCAGAGACTTGGCTTTGTGGACACTTTTCAGAGAACAAATTTGTTAGCATAAAAATAAAGCAAGAAAATTAAGAGCTGTTAAATCACTCAATTGGATTTTCTGCCAGCATATTTTTTTTCTCTGCAAACCACTGCTAAATTGTGCTTCCTAGCTGTTTTTATAAAATCACTGAATCAAATCTAACTCTGATTACATCAGAGAAGGCCAGGTACCCTACACAATAAGAGGGGGTTTGAAATTTTGACTTGTCTTCTTAAATATCACCAAAATCTGATAACAAGGTCAATTACGTCCCTGGGTGGGATTGAACCACCAACCTTTTGGTTAATAGCCGTACACACTAACTGATTGCGCCACAGAGACACTTTGCAAACAGTACATACTGACAAAGGCTAATAAGCATTCATCTAAAACGTTTCCTAGAAAAACTTAATAAAGTCAATAATCTGGAGAGTTTTTGTAAGATGTTTCTTCTATCAACCAACGAAGAAACACATTGGTACTTTCCCATGATGAGTGAGTGCTTCAGGATCTCTTGCACTTACATGTGCAGCAGAGTACAGCAATGGAAGCATGCTGGGCCCATAACCCAGAGGTAGGCAGATTGAAACTATCCTCTGCTATATGCATTTTTTTGTTTGTTAATTAAAGTATTCCAAAACTGGGATTGATATTTTGGCTCTTTTATTTTTACTTTAAGTACAATAACTTTTACCATTTTAATTTGTTTTAATAGTATATTGACAGTATTGTTTTCTTTCAAAAATCCACTTCATTTTCTTTACCCTATTATTAAAATGGTAATTGACAAAAACAAACTACATTGTCACCAGAAGAGCAATACAAAATGTACAAGTGATATATTAAAATCATCTTTCCAGCTTGAATTTCAATGATGCATTGGGGCAACGATTTTGTGAGAAACATCTTCACCCTTAAATAAAGATTTTCTTAATTCCTTACCTGTGTGCTAATTAGATATCACCTTGTTTTCACATTAAACAGACTTCCACATGAGAAAGCAGCAAGGATGCAGTGGCGTTAATGTTTCCTGGTGTCAACCTGTATTATTTCAGTAGACATTGAAATGAGGATGCATCTTGCTGCCTTTCCAATGAAGCAAGTTTAATTTAGTAATAGGTGAAAAACCATCCTTACAAAGGTGTTAATCAGAGACTTGGCTTTGTGGACACTTTTCAGAGAACAAATTTGTTAGCATAAAAATAAAGCCAGAAAATAAAGAGCTGTTTAATCACTCAATTGGATTTTTCTGCCAGCATATTTTTTTTCTCTGCAACCCACTGCTAAATTGTGCTTCCTAGCTTTTTTTATAAAATCACTGAATCAAATCTAACTCTGATAACATCAGAGAAGGCCAGGTACCCTACACAATAACAGGGGGTATGAAATTTGACTTGTCTACTTAAAGATCACCAAAATCTGATAACAAGGGAAATTAGGTCCCTGGGTGGGATTGAACCACCAACCTTATGGTTAATAGCCGTACATACTAACTGATTGCGCCACAGAGACATTTTGCAAAAGTCCATACTGACAAAGGCTAATAAGCATTCATCTAAAACGTCCAAGGAAGATGGTCAAGTCAGGAAAGTTGTCTCCACATAAATGTTCTGGAGTTAAGGGCCATTTAATAACTGCAGACACAGTACACACTGGGACGGGTGCCCAGCATCCTCAACAGACTAAGAGAAAAGGATTTACCGGTAGGTATTAAAATCCTAGTTTCTCTAACGTCCTAGAGGATGCTGGGGACTCCGTAAGGACCATGGGGATAGACGGGCTCCACAGAGTTCATGATCTTCACTGAGGTAGCACACAGCACTGCAGCTGTGCGCCATTGCTCCCATACACCTCACATACTCCGGTCACTGTAAGGGTGCAGGGCGCAGGGGGGGCGCCCTGGGCAGCAATATAAACCTCTTTTTGGCAAAAATATAACATATATACAGCTGGGCACTGTATATATGTATGAGCCCCCACCAATTTTACAGTTTAAGCGGGACAGAAGCCCGCCGCCGAGGGGGCGGGGCTTCTCCCTCAGCACTCACCAGCGCCATTTTTTCTCCTCAGCACCGCTGAGAGGAAGCTCCCCGGACTCTCCCCTGCTTATACCACGGTAGAGAAGAGGGTTGAAAAGAGAGGGGGGGCACATAATTCGGCGCAAATTACATACAGCAGCGCTACTGGACAAACATTAAGTTACTGTGTTATTCCTGGGTTATATAGCGCTGGGGAGTGTGCTGGCATACTCTCTCTCTGTCTCTCCAAAGGGCCTTGTGGGGAAACTGTCTTCAGAAAAAGTATTCCCTGTGTGTGTGGTGTGTCGGTACACATGTGTCGACATGTCTGAGGAAGAAGGCTATATTAGAGAGGAGCGGGAGCAAATTAATGTGGTGTCTCCGCTGACACCTGATTGGATGGATATGTGGAATGTTTTAAATGCTAGTGTAAACTCATTGTACAAAAGATTAGACAAGGCTGAAGCTTTGGGACAGTCAGGGACTCAACCCATGCCTGATCCTATGTTGCAGGGACTGTCAGGGTCTCATAAGCGCCCACTATCCCAGATTGTTGACACAGATACCGACACGGATTCTGACTCCAGTGTCGATTACGATGATGCAAAGTTACAGCCAAAATTGGCAAAATCCATTCGATATATGATTATGGCAATAAAAGATGTTTTGCACATCACAGAGGAACCCCCTGTCCCTGACAAGAGGGTACATATGTACAAGGGAAAGAAGCCTGAGGTAACCTTTGAGGGGGTCACACGAGCTGAACGAGTTATGTGAAAAAGCTTGGGAATCTCCAGATAAAAGACTGCAGATTTCCAAAAGGATTCTTATGGCGTATCCTTTTCCATCAACGGATAGGTTACGATGGAAATCCTCCCGTAGGATGGACAAAGCATTAACACGCACAGCTACAGTTGGAAAATCAAATTTTTTACCTTATGTTCCCTCACAGCATAAGAAAGCTCCGCATTATCAAATGCAGTCCTTTCGGTCACAAAGAAACAAGAAAGTGCGAGGTGCGTCCTTTCTTGCCAGAGGTAGGGGCAGAGGAATAAAGCTGCACAACACAGCTAGTTCCCAGGAACAGAAGTCCTCCCCGGCCTCTACAAAATCTACCTCATGACGCTGGGGCTCCACTGGCAGAGTCCGGCCCATGTGATGTCATGCAGCTGCTCTGACCACGCCTCCTGTTTCTCCGTTGCCGACCCCATTTTGAAACCGTGCCCCCGCACCGCTCCATCTCCGACTTGGAAATGGAGTGTTGTTGACCCCCCTCCCCCCCCCCCCCTTCACCGATTCACAGGCAGAGGTGATCGCATTATCTGCGGGGTGCCGCAGAAAATGCAGGCGGATGCGTATGCTCTTAGCAGTTTTTGCAGTTGGATTGCGATCCAACCTGAATCAGGCCCCATTACCTATCACAATGCACTGCGGGTAGTACAAAATGGGGTTAATATAGGAGAAAAACCCCCAGAGCTGTGCTCCTTAACTGTCCCTGGTGGCTAGTGGAGCGGCTGCCCAGTAATCAGTGTCCACGCCAGTGCGCACACGGCCCGCCCCCATCAGCGGCCTCGTGATCCCGGAGGGCGGTGTGTGTGTGACTGACCTTAGGAAGAAACCGGAGCCTCCGCTGCAGTGACCCAGCAACCGGGGCACGGGAGTATACTGCGCCACTGGGAGTGATGGAGCTGCAGTAAAGAGGTCTATTAGACCTAGCCTGCTGCAGCCCTTGTAGATTCTTATAAAAAAAGTTATTCTTTTCTTGCCAAAATTAATAGCTAAGAATAGGCTGCCTGAGGCAGCCCCCTGTTAAGTGGCCTGCTACTGAAGGCACCAACTACAAACTGAGCTCCCTGTTCATGGAAGCGAGGTTATAGAGGAGGGGGCGCTGAGCATCTTGGGAACAGTCAAAAGCTTTGAGCCTGTGGGTGCCTCAGATCAAGATCCTACTCTGGTGTACATACAATGTGAATCCTTGTGGAGTCCAGTGTACCCCACAGAAGAAATGAATGCGTCACACCCATTGGCAGCAACATTAGAATAGCTGCTGATGGGCACAATTGAGAAAGGAAGGGGGGAAAACATTTGAATCCAGCACATATATGTAATTTGAATATGTAATTTGTACCTTCCTACTTTAAAATGTAATGGAAGAAACTCACCCTGTGAGAACTATCTTCATGATCAAGAGATCTCATATGCAAGATAAGTATGTGTTGGGATAGGGCTGTGGAGGGCGGCTGCTCGGGCACACCCCTGTCAAGTTAAGGAGATTCAACTGAGGAAGCACAAGGGAACTCTCATCTGGGAACAACAACTGCAGGGAGAACACATTTTCAGACGAATGTGGGAGGGCAGAAGGCTGCCTAATACTGAAGCACCCCCTAACAACAAACCAAATGCAACAACTACTGCAAGCATTCCTGGGGGAAGGCCTGCAGCAGATGGATTTGCATATAGTGATGTCATCCAAGCAGTGGGCATAGTTGGCTGCAACCCTCGTCTGCATATGAAAAGAGAAAAGGGTCACGCAGGGCATGGCGGCCTTTGTGGGGTTGCGCTTGGATGACCCCTAAATCGCTTTATACACCACCACCCCCCATCAGTGTGGGCTCATGTTGGCCATGCCCCAGCCCCTGAAGCATTCAAGCTGATTTCTTGCAGCAGCTGGACCCAGAAACAGCTCCAGAGTTGCTCTACAAGACAAGTAAAAGGGTGTGAGCCCTGCAGCACCACCTGTAGTTTGCATACACACATATATAGGACAGCATCTCTTATATGCCCCAGGGTCAATAAAATAGTATCCTTATCTAGGGTATCCATCCCCTCAGATAAGGTATCCGTCCATGCCGCTACAGCACTACACACCCAGGCCGACGCAATTGCCGGTCTGAGTAAGGTACCTGAATGTGTATAAATGGACTTCAGGGTAATCTCCTGTTTGCGGTCAGCAGACTCTTTGAGGGTAGCCGTATACTGGGACGGGAGGGCTACCTTCTTGGATAAGCGTGTTAATGCTTTGTCCACCCTAGGGGAGGATTCCCATCGTAACCTATCCATTGATGGGAAAGGATACGCCATAAGAATCCTTTTGGAAATCTGCAGTCTTTTATCTGGAGATTCCCAAGCTTTTTCACATAACTCGTTCAGCTCGTGTGAACCCCTCAAAGGTTACCTCAGGCTTTTTCACCTTGTACATATGTACCCTCTTGTCAGGGACAGGGGGTTCCTCTCTGATGTGCAAAACATCTTTTATTGCCATAATCATATATCGAATGGATTTTGCCAATTTTGGCTGTAACTTTGCATCATCGTAATCGACACTGGAGTCAGAATCCGTGTCTGTATCTGTGTCAACAATCTGGGATAGTGGGCGCTTATGAGACCCTGACAGTCCCTGCAACATAGGATCAGGCATGGGTTGAGACCCTGACTGTCCCAAAGCTTCAGCCTTGTCTAATCTTTTGTTCAATGAGTTTACACTAGCATTTAAAACATTCCACATATCCATCCAATCAGCTGTCGGCGGAGACACCACATTCATTTGCTCCTGCTCCTCTCTAATATAGCCTTCTTCCTCAGACATGTCGACACACGTGTACCGACACACCACACACACAGGGAATGCTTTTTCTGAAGACAGTTTCCCCACAAGGCCCTTTGGAGAGACAGAGAGAGAGTATGCCAGCACACACCCCAGCGCTATATAACCCAGGAATACACAGTAACTTAATGTTTGCCCAGTAGTACTGCAGCATGTAATTTGCGCCAAATTATGTGCCCCCCCCCCTCTTTTCAACTCTCTTGTCTACCGTGGTATAAGCAGGGGAGAGTCCGGGGAGCTTCCTCTCAGCGGTGCTGTGAAGAAAAAATGGCGCTGGTGAGTGCTGAGGGAGAAGCCCCGCACCCTCGGCGGCAGGCTTCTGTCCCGCTTAAACTGTAAAATTGGCGGGGGCTCATACATATATACAGTGCCCAGCTGTATATGTGTTATATTTTTGCCAAAAAGAGGTTTATATTGCTGCCCAGGGTGCCCCCCCCCCCCTGCGCCCTGCACCCTTACAGTGACCGGAGTGTGTGAGGTGTATGGGAGCAATGGCGCACAGCTGCAGTGCTGTGCGTTACTTCAGTGAAGATCATGAAGTCTTCTGCCGCCTCTGAAGTCTTCTTTTCTTCTCATACTCACCCGGCTTCTATCTTCCGGCTCTGCAAGGGGGACGGAGGCGCGGCTCTGGGACGGACGGCGAGGGTGAGATCCTGCGTACCAATCCCTCTGGAGCTAATGGTGTCCAGTAGCCTAAGAAGCAGGACCTTGCAACTCAGAGAGTAGGGCTGCTTCTCTCCCCTCAGTCCCTCGATGAGGGAGTCTGTTGCCAGCAGTGCTCCCTGAAAATTAAAAACCTAACAAAATACTTTCTGTCAGAAAGCTCAGGAGAGCTCCTGAAAAGCACCCAGTCTCCACTGGGCACAGTATCAAACTGAGGTCTGGAGGAGGGGCATAGAGGGAGGAGCCAGTGCACACCCAGAACAAAAGTCTTTCTTAAAGTACCCATGTCTCCTGCGGAGCCTATCTATCCCCATGGTCCTTACGGAGTCCCCAGCATCCTCTAGGACGTTAGAGAAAATAGGATTTTAATACCTGCCGGTAAATCCTTTTCTCTTAGTCCGTAGAGGATGCTGGGCACCCGTCCCAGTGCGTACTGTGTCTGCAGTTATTAAATGGCCCTTAACTCCAGAACATTTATGTGGAGATGAAAACATCCAAGGAAGACTTGACCATCTTCCTTGGATGTTTTCCCCCTGTGTGACTGCTCCCCAGCCTCGAAGGGTTGCATCCATTGTCCCTAGGATCCAGTCCTGGATCCCGAACCATCGCCCCTCTAGGAGGTGAGAACTGTGCAGCCACCAATGGAGTAAGATTCTGGTCTTGGAAGACAGGATTATCCTCCGGTGCATGTGTAGGTGGGATCCGGACCACTTGTCCAACAGGTCCCACTGGAACACTCTGGCATGGAACCTGCCAAACTGAATGGCCTCGTAGGCCGCAACCATCTTCCCCAGCAACAGAATGCATTGATGGATTAACACTCTTGCTGGTTTCAGAATTTGTTTGACCAGACTCTGGAACTCCATAGCCTTTCCACTGGAAGAAAGCCTCTTCTGTGTCCAGTATTACTCCCAGAAACAACAACCGCGTCATTGGGACCAACTGCGATTTTGGCAAGTTTAGGAGCCAACCATGTTGTTGAAGAACTGTCAGGGAGAGTAGATGTTTTGCACCAACTGGTCCCTGGATCTCGCCTTTATCAGGAGATCATCCAAGTACGGCATAATTGTGACTCCTTGCTTGCGAAGGAGAACCATCATTTCCACCATCACCCTGGTGAAAATCCTCGGAGCCGTGGACAGACCAAACGGCAACGTCTGAAATTGGTAATGACAATCCTGAATTGCAAACCTCAGGTAGCTTGATGCAGTGGCTAAACGGGAACATGTAATTAGGCATCCTTATGTCTACCAAAACCATGAAATCTCCTTCCTCCGGACTGGAGATCCCTACCCTGAGAGATTCCATCTTGAAATTGAATTTCTTTAGGTAGAAATTGAGGGATTTCAGATTTAAGATTGGTCTGACTGAGCCGTCCGGCTTCGGGAGCACGAAGAGGCTTGAATAAAAACCTTCTCCCTGCTGACTAAGGCCGATTTGAACAATCGGTGAGGGGGAACGTCTTGAAACCCCAGTTTGTACCCTTGTGACACTATTTGTAAAACCCACGAGTCCAGGTCCAAATTAATCCAGAACTGACTGAAGTGTTTTAGACGTGCCCCCACTGGTGTGGGCTCCTGCAAGAGAGCCCCAGCGTCATGCAGTGGATTTGGCAGAAGCAGAGGACGATCTCTGCTCCTGCGATCTTGAAGAGGCTACAGACCTCTTCCCTCTTCTCCTTCCTCTACCTGCAAAGAAAGGGGAATCTTAACTTCTTGCATATCTATTGGGACAAAATGACTGCGTTAGACAATGATGCGTCTTCATCCGTTGAGAGGGAACATAGGGCAAGAAGGTTGACTTACCTGCGGGAGCTGCCGAGATCAAATTAACTAAATGGTTGAAAATCTCTGTGCTACAGTATCCCCCTCACCGATTGTTCAAATCAGCCTTAGTCAGCAGGGAGAAGGTTTTTATTCAAGCCTCTTCGTGGTCCCGAAGCCGGATGGCTCAGTCAGACCAATCTTAAATCTGAAATCCCTTAATTTCTACCTAAAGAAATTCAATTTCAAGATGGAATCTCTCAGGGTAGTGATCTCCAGTCCCGGGGATAAAGGAGATTTCATGGTTTTGGTAGACATAAAGGATGCCTACTTATATGTTCCCATTTAGCCACTGCATCAAGCTACCTGAGGTTTGCAATTCAGGATTGTCATTACCAATTTCAGACGTTGCCGTTTGGTCTGTCCACGGCTCCGAGGATTTTCACCAGGGTGATGGCGGAAATGATGGTTCTCCTTCGCAAGCAAGGAGTCACAATTATCCCGTACTTGGATGATCTCCTGATAAAGGCGAGATCCAGGGACCAGTTGGTGCAAAACATCTACTCTCCCTGACAGTTCTTCAACAACATGGTTGGCTCCTAAACTTGCCAAAATCACAGTTGGTCCCAATGACGCGGTTGTTGTTTTTGGGAGTGATACTGGACACAGAAGAGGTTTTCTTCTAGTGGAAAGGCTCTGGAGATCCAGAGTCTGGTCAAACAAATTCTGAAACCAGCAAGAGTGTTAATCCATCAATGCATTCAGTTGCTGGGGAAGATGGTTGCGGCCTACGAGGCCATTCAGTTTGGCAGGTTCCATGCCAGAGTGTTCCAGTGGGACCTGTTGGACAAGTGGTCCGGATCCCACCTACACATGCACCGGAGGATAATCCTGTCTTCCAAGACCAGAATCTCACTCCATTGGTGGCTGCACAGTTCTCACCACCTAGAGGGGCGATGGTTCGGGATCCAGGACGGGATCCTAGGGACCACGGATGCAACCCTCCGAGGCTGGAGAGCAGTCACACAGGGGGAAAACATCCAAGGAAGATGGTCAAGTCTTCCTTGGATGTTTTCATCTCCACATAAATGTTCTGGAGTTAAGGGCCATTTAATAACTGCAGACACAGTACGCACTGGGACGGGTGCCCAGCATCCTCTACGGACTAAGAGAAAAGGATTTACCGGTAGGTATTAAAATCCTATTTTCTCTAACGTCCTAGAGGATGCTGGGGACTCCGTAAGGACCATGGGGATAGACGGGCTCCGCAGGAGACATGGGCACTTTAAGAAAGACTTTAGTTCTGGGTGTGCACTGGCTCCTCCCTCTATGCCCCTCCTCCAGAACTCAGTTTGATACTGTACCCAGTGGAGACAGGATGCTTTTCAGGAGCTCTCCTGAGCTTTCTGACAGAAAGTATTTTGTTAGGTTTTTAATTTTCAGGGAGCACTGCTGGCAACAGACTCCCTCATCGAGGGACTGAGGGGAGAGAAGCAGCCCTACTCTCTGAGTTGCAAGGTCCTGCTTCTTAGGCTACTGGACACCATTAGCTCCAGTGGGATTGGTACGCAGGATCTCACCCTCGCCGTCCGTCCCAGATCCGCGCCGCCGTCCCCCTCGCAGAGCCGGAAGATAGAAGCCGGGTGAGTATGAGAAGAAAAGAAGACTTCAGAGGCGGCAGAAGACTTCATGATCTTCACTGAGGTAACGCACAGCACTGCAGCTGTGCGCCTTTGCTCCCATACACCTCACATACTCCGGTCACTGTAAGGGTGCAGGGCGCAGGGGGGGCGCCCTGGGCAGCAATATAAACCTCTTTCGCAAAAATATAACATATATACAGCTGGGCACTTTATATATGTATAAGCCCCCACCAATTTTACAGTTTAAGCGGGACAGAAGCCCGCCTCCGAGGGGGCGGGGCTTCTCCCTCAGCACTCACCAGCGCCATTTTTTCTCCACAGCACCGCTGAGAGGAAGCTCCCCGGACTCTACCCTGCTTATACCACGTTAGACAAGAGGGTTGAAAAGAGGGGTGGGGGGGGGCACATAATTCGCAAATTACATACAGCAGCACTACTGGGCAAACATTAAGTTACTGTTTTATTCCTGGGTTATATAGCGCTGGGGGGGGTGCTGGCATACTCTCTCTATGTCTCTCCAAAGGGCCTTGTGGGGAAACTGTCTTCAGAAAAAGCATTCCCTGTGTGTGTAGTGTGTCGGTACACGTGTGTCGACATGTCTGAGGAAGAAGGCTATATTAGAGAGGAGCGGGAGCAAATGAATGTGGTGTCTCCGCCGACAGCTGATTGGATGGATATGTGGAATGTTTTAAATGCTAGTGTAAACTCATTGCACAAAAGATTAGACAAGGCAGAAGCTTTGGGTCAGTCAGGGTTTCAACCCATGCCTGATCCTATGTTGCAGGGACTGTCAGGGTCTCATAAGCGCCCACTATCCCAGATTGTTGACACAGATACCGACACGGATTCTGACTCCAGTGTCGATTACGATGATGCAAAGTTACAGCCAAAATTGGCAAAATCCATTCGATTTATGATTATGGCAATAAAAGATGTTTTGCACATCACAGAGGAACCCCCTGTCGCTGACAAGAGGGTACATATGTACAAGGGAAAGAAGCCTGAGGTAACCTTTCCCCCCTCACACGAGCTGAACGAGTTATGTGAAAAAGCTTGGGAATCTCCAGATAAAAGACTGCAGATTTCCAAAAGGATTCTTATGGCGTATCCTTTCCCATCAACGGATAGGTTACGATGGGAATCCTCCCCTAGGGTGGACAAAGCATTAACACGCTTATCCAAGAAGGTAGCCCTCCCGTCCCAGGATACGGCTACCCTCAAAGAGTGTGCTGACCGCAAACAGGAGATTACACTGAAGTCCATTTATACACATTCAGGTACCTTACTCAGACCGGCAATTGCGTCGGCCTGGGTGTGTAGTGCTGTAGCGGCATGGACAAATACCTTATCTGAGGGGATGGATAGCCTAGACAAGGATACTATTTTATTGACCCTGGGGCATATAAGAGATGCTGTCCTATATATGTGTGTATGCAAACTACAGGTGGTGCTGCAGGGCCCACACCCTTTTACTTGTCTTGTAGAGCAGCTCTGAAGCTGTTACAGTGCCCAGCTGCTGCAAGAAATCAGCTTGAATGCTTCAGGGGCTTGGGCATGGCCAACATGAGCCCCACACCGAAGGAGGGTGGGGGTGTTTAATGCAAACTTGGGGTTATACAAGCGCCGCAAAAGGCCGCCATGCCCTGCATGCCCCTTTTCTCTTTTCATATACAGATGAGGGTTCCAGCCAACTTTGGCCCACTGCTTGGATGACATCACCGTATGCAAATCCGTCTGCTGCAGACCTTCCCCAAGGAATGCTTGCAATAGTTGTTGCATATGGTTTAATGTCTGAGGGTGCTTCAGTATTAGGCAGCCTTCCGCCCTCCCATGTTCATCTGAAAAGATGTGGTCTCCCTGCAGTTGTTGTCCCCAGACGAGAGTTCCCTTGTGCTTCCTCAGTTAAATCTCCTTAACTTGACGGGGGGGTGCCCGAGCAGCCGCCCTCCCCAGCCCTATTCCAACACATACTTATCTTGCATATGAGATCTCTTGATCATGAAGATAGTTCTCACAGGTTGAGGTTCATCCTGGCCCCGCTCCCCGCTGGAGAGCGCTGATGGGGACAGCAGCGGGGCTTCAGCAGAAGGGTGAGTATGTGTGGCCAGAGACCTCCCTTCCCATGTGCAGGCCTGCAGAGTCTGCCACGCAGGATGGGGCATGTGGCACTCTCCCTCCCAGGGGCTCTTCCAGATGTAGCTCCTCAGCAGTATTTTTCCCGGGCTGCGCGGCGCTCTCCCCGACTGGCATCCGCCCTGGAACACTGCCTTCCTCAATGCAACATCAGCAGGGGGCCCTGGCCTCATCACCATCCCAGGTCTTTCTCATGTATGTATCATGTATGTGTGTGTGATATATGTATGAATCATATATGTTTGTGATATATATATATATATATATATATATGTGTATCTATCTATCTATCTATCTATCTATCTATCTATCTATCTATCTATCGTATGTGTGTGTATATATATGTATCTATCTATCTTGTATGTATGTGTTCGTTCTATCTATCTATCTATCTATCTATCTATCTATCGTGTGTGTGATATATGTATGTATCTATCATGTATGTGTTATATGTATGTATCACACCTTCCTCTATACATATACATACATACATACATACATACATACATACACACACCTATATCTGTACGTACACTGACATACACACACCAACATCTATACATAAACACGCTGACCCCTAAACGTACACCAACGTACCCACACCTGCATCTATACCTACACATGCTGACACGTGGACGTACACCGGCTTACCCACATGTGAATCTATACATACATGTGCTGACACCTGGACATACACTGATGTACCCACACCTAACATCTATACATACACATGCTAACACCTGGACGTATACAGACGTACCCACATTTGCATCCATGCATATATAGATGTAGGTGTGTGTACGTCAGTGTACGTCCAGGTGTCAACGCGTGTATGTATAGATGCAGGTGTGGGTACGTCTGTGTATGTCCAGGTGTCAGAATGTGTATGTATAGATGCAGGTGTGGGAACGTCAGTGTAGGTTCAGGTGTCAGCGCGTGTATGTATAGATGCAGGTGCTTGTATGTCCAGATGTCAGTGCATGTATGTATAGATGCAAGTGTGGGTACGTCGGTGTATGTCCATTTGTCAGCGCGTGTATATATAGATGCAGGTGCTTGTATGTTGGTGTATGTCCAGGTGTCAGCATGTGTATGTATAGATGCAGGTGTGGAAATGTTGGTGTATGTCCAGGTGTCAGGGCGTGTATGTATGGATATTAGGTGTGGGTACATCAGTGTATGTCCAGGTGTTAGCGCATGTATGTATAGATGCAGGATAATAATCACACAGCGTGCCCCCCACCAACCACAAACCTCCCCAACCCCCCTGTATGACATAAACACCGCTAATTCCACTTACACACAATAATTTCAGTTTGCGACCAGGAGCCGGCAATGTATGTGCACCCAAATGAAGCCACTGTACATGCCCTGCAGGCTGCTATGTACTGCACAGGTGCAACAAATGTAAATGCCCTATCTTTAAAATGGGGCATATTTTACTAAATTAAAAAAACCTGTAACTTTCTGTAAAACCTTAACCCCAAAAGGCACTACACTAACATCGGGGTGTAGAGTTGGATCTTGATCCAAGGCACCAACAGGCTAAAGCTTTGACTGTTCCCAGGATGCCTTGCACCGCCTCCTCTATAACCCTGCCCAGTGGCGTAACTAGACCTTTGTGGGCCCCATAGCAAAATTCTGAATGGGCCCACCAGCACTCAACAAGAATGAGTGGCGTTTGGGGTCAGAAAAGTAGAGGGGAAGGGGTCTGACAGAGTAGGGGGCAGGACATGAATGAATAGAAACTGAGGTGTCCATTATATAAAGAAATACAGTATGTGTGTCTGTGTGTATATCACACACACACACATATAAGGGAAATTCAAATGCCCTCAATTATTGCGCCCATTACACTCTGGTTTAGGTGCACAAAGCACCTAAACCTGAATAAAGTAATGGGCGCGATCATGAAAAGACACCGTTTGGTTGCCCAAATGGGTCTCTTTGCACACATTTCAGCTTGTTTCCCCTGGGGGTAGCGAGCTGAAATAAACATGTCGCACCCGTTGGCAGCAACATTAGAATAGCTGCTGACGGGCACGATTGAGGGAGGAAAGGGACATTTGAATCCAGCCCATAGATGCAATGTGAATATGTAATTTGTACCTTCCTATCTTAAAATGTATATAGTAGTGTTTACACTAGAGGTCTTTCCGAACCCCCTAATCCTAACATTGTAATTTGCTTTAGGGCGCACCTCCAATTAGTCTAGTGTTTCGTATTTTCACATTAAATACTTTCTTGCATTGGTTGGTTAAAGATTAGATCGTATATTTTTCTAGATATAGCTGTGCATAGTCTACAAGGCTACATGCTTCTCCCCTAACTAGAGATGTGCAGCGGGCATTTTTCGTGTTTCATGTTTTGGTTTTGGTTTCGGATCCGCAGTTGTGTTTTGGATACGGACGCGTTTTGGCAAAACCACCCTTTCGGATTTTGTATTCGGGTGATTTTTTTTAAAAACCTCAAACAGCTAAAATCATAGAATTTGGGGGTAATTTTGATCCTATAGTATTAAGCTCAATAACCTGGTCTGAATAAGCCTCAATGTCTATTCACGGGAGACAGAGGGGCTGGGCCATGGCCAGCAGCTCACAGAGCACCTATAATGACAAAAATGGGAGACATGGCTCATGATCGCGATATACCTGCGAAGGTACGCCCTCTACTGATTGACAGGCAGAGGCATTCGCATTTTCTGCGGGGCACCCGGAGAAAATGTAGGCACACGCACAGGATGGACCCTGCGTATATGCCCCCATCCTCTTCATAGGTTTTGCGGTTGGAACGCGTATTACGATCCAAACTGAATTAGGCCCTATGTCTTATATACACGAGCAGTGTGAAAACATCAATCGATGGGGGTAATTCCAAGATGATCGCAGCAGGAATTTTGTTAGCAGTTGGGCAAAACCATGTGTACTGCAGGGGAGGCAGATATAACATGTGCAGAAAGAGTTAGATTTGGGTGAGTTATTTTGTTTCTGTGCAGGGTAAATACTGACTGCTTTATTTTTACACTGCAAATTAGATTGCAGATTGAACACACCACACCCAAATCTAACTCTCTCTGCACATGTTAAATCTGCCTTCCCTGCAGTGCACATAGGTGGTCATTCCGAGTTGTTCGCTCTGTAATTTTCTTCGCATCGCAGCGATTTTCCGCTTAATGCGCATGCGCAATGTTCACACTGCGACTGCGCCAAGTAAATTTGCTATGCAGTTAGGAATATTACTCACGGTTTTTTCATCGTTCTGGTGATCGTAATGTGATTGACAGGAAGTGGGTGTTTCTGGGCGGAAACAGGCCGCTTTAGGTGCGTGTGGGAAAAAATGCTACCGTTTCTGGGAAAAACGCGGGAGTGGCTGGAGAAACGGAGGAGTGTCTGGGCGAACGCTGGGTGTGTTTGTGACGTCAAACCAGGAACGACAAGCACTGAACTGATCGCACTGGCAGAGTAAGTCTCGAGCTACTCAGAAACTGCACAGAGATGTCTTATCGCAATATTGCAAATCTTTCGTTCGCAATTTTAAGATGCTAAGATTCACTCCCAGTAGGCGGCAGCTTAGCGTGTGCAATGCTGCTTAAAGCAGCTTGCGAGCGAACAACTCGGAATGAGGGCCATGGGGGGTAATTCTGAGTTGATCGCAGCAGGATTTTTGTTAGCAGTTGGGCAAAACCATGTGCACTGCATTTACGAACAGATGATTTTTTTATATAAATTTTAAAATGTTAGTAAATGTGTGTGTTTTTTTCAACCTGGAAGCCCAACATCGATTAAGATCGATCTTAAATAGACCCCTGGGTTTTAAGGATAACCATGGTTGAGTCCAATGGTTAATTCACATTGACCGAAGTTCTAATTAAGTCACCTGTGCTCAAGCATGATATCCTTAAAATCTGGATTGCAATGACAGCATTTTGGAACTATGCCTAAGGGTTTAATTTTTACATTTATCCACTGACAATAAATCTACCTACAATATCCCTGTAACTGTTATGATTACAGTATTTCACTAAATAATTTAATTTGCTGAACCTTCTGTAAAAAGAAATATTAAGATGCTGTAATTCCCAGATGCAGCAAATTTGTTAGCTAGTGGGCAAAACCATGTGCACTGCAGGGATGGGGGGGGGGCAGATATAACATTTGCAGAGAGATTTAGGTGGGTTATATTGTTTGTGTGCAGGGTAAATACTGGCTATTTTGTTTTTACACTGCAATTTAGATTTCAGTTTGAACACACCGCACCAAAATCTAACTCTCTCTGCACATATTATACCCCCCCCCCCCTGCAGTGTACATGGTTTTAGCTAATAAATTTGCTGCTGTGATCAGATCTGAGTTAAGCCCTATGTATTTGGCACTGGCGAAGGGTTAGAGGCCTTGCTGTAGAGCTCACACCTTTCTTATCATGCATTGTAATATTTCCTATGTCCTGATGTTGTGCTCTCTGCTCCATCCAAGTAAACAGCAATGTAGCATGGCTATCAAAGAGCGTGAAGATTGCAGATTTCCTGGGATTAATGCTAAGGAATGCTATTCCAGAGGCTGCTGCTTTAATTCAAGTGTCACTGGGGTTAAATGGTGTTTTTACCTTAAAAACACAGGTAGAGTATATAGTACAGTGGTAAAGTGGGAGCATGTAGTGCTATTGATTACAGATTTGATGGAGCTTAAACATGGATAAGGTCCATGGCTCTAAGAGTTTATCTTGTGTATCCTTTATTCTTAGTCATGGTCAGATAAGATTAGAAAATACCATTTAAGTGGAAATTTCCTGTTAGCTGTTTTTCAGTTTGCTCAACTGTCTGATTAACGGGTCCTAAAAAAGGACCAAAGGAGCTAAATTGCCCTGTGATCTAGCTAAATTGCCCCAGTTAAAAAAAAAAAAAACTAAGCTGCTGTAATTCCTGGATGTTTCCTTACTGCATCAACAGGAAGTGACAAGAAACAATGTAATGTGGAACCGTACAGCAGAAGGGATTGCGGCTACCCCACAATAAGTGCAGCGGAATGTAAGAAGAGGAATTGTTGCTTTGACTGCAGCATTCCCGGGGTTAACTGGTGTTTCTTCAAGTCACAAGGTATGGAGCTGCTGTATAGTTACTCGCAAGTCAGTAGTTGTATGATGCTCACACCTGTTAAGCTGGATACACACAGAATGCCCTACACAGGGGGTGAAATGAGCGCCCCCCCCACCCCCCGTATGCTCAGCACACATCACGCTGTGCTGAGCGGGTGGAGAGATGTGTGCTGAGCAGTTCGCTCAGCACACATCTCTCCCCAAAATCGGGCCGTGAATACGGACCTTTAAACTGGATCCACACTTAGATTATCTGTCCAATTTTTTTTTCTAGTTGAAACAAAATTATGCTAATATGTGGCAGCAAATGACAATTGACCATTTGCTCACAAACACTGGAAAACATCCAAAAATGGTCATTTAGATAAATTGGTTAAATCCATTTCATTTAGCTAATTTATCCAAACTACCTTTATTGTATCTTTGTGGGTGAATGATGTGTGGGTCAGTGTTGAGGGTGGTGGAGGAGATGGGTAATAGGCACAGCAGGGTGTGGACAGTCAAATAGTGTGCTTAGAGGTTCAGAGTCATTGTATGAGACTCTGGCAACAGTGACTTGATGAGTCTGGTGTCCATAGGGTGGGACGCATTAACCTTTTTATGCTATTGAAATAGTTCTCCTCCTGACCGACGCAGTTCCTTGCTCCGAGGTTGGTGTATTGTCCTGTTGCAGCGCCTCTCCACTGTGGTCACAGTGAGCTGTGTGGTGTTGCTGGCGCATGCCAATCTCCCCCCAACCTCCCTCTTGCATTTCAGACCTACGTACGCATGATGGGATCTTGTATGATATGCGCGTGTGCTGTAGAGATGAAAGTGGGGGTGAGGAGGCAGATCGTGAGATGGGGAAACTTTGTGGACTGTTAGCGAAGGGGAGCACTGGGCAATCTGAGTTGCAAAGAGGGCAGCAGAAGAGGTTATTGCTTGTGCACTGGTGACAGGTCCATCCTTGGTGGCCAGCCTCAGTGGTAAAGGGGTACATGAGCTAGTGTCCCTTGGCCAGCCATGTACCATGGCCACCTCCCTACCTCCTATATATTCTCCTTGATCTGTCACTTTGTTACGGTCTGCTGCTGGCACTGGTGTATCGTCCTGCAGTTGCCGTCTCCGCCCATTGCTGTGACTTCCCCCAGAGTTAGCCACACAGAGTGACAGATCTGGGAAAATATATAGGAGATCATTACTTTCACTTGCAGCCTACCTTATTTTTTGCAGCCTAGCATGCTCCTGACCCCTTCTCTCACTAATACTTATACAACATTCATGAACTCATCTTAAGGTTTCTTTATTATTCAGTCACACTGTCTTGGATCCAAACCATTTCCTGTGGCATTGCAGTCAAACAATTGAGCTATTTACCCTTGCATAGAAAGGTATAATCTAAGCTAGAGAATTCTATTTGGAGCTCACCTTGTACTTTGTGTAGAAATAATCAGCTTTGTGGCTGAGCAGATATATGGAGTGTGTGGCTGCACACTGCATTGATCTGCTGAGTTGCAATGCTAATAATTTTTTTTTTTTTTGCAAAGTACCAATAGCTTCATTGTGAAGGTGGAAAGAAGGGTGTTACGGCATGGAATGTACAAACTGCGAGACCCTGCTGGTAGCGCCTTTGTCTATTTAGTAGGAAGGGCACGTAACAGCCGGGGGGCAATGGAGGAAGCCCCTTTAGGGCTGGAGCCCGGCGGCAACTGACTCCGTTGTCTCTGGCAGTTCCGCCCCTGGACTAGAGGAATGGTCAAGAACATGGCAACATTTAATGCCAAAAAATGCAAAATCATACACGTCTCAAAAATGCAAAGGCTAACTATAATATTAAGGGCATTATAATGGCAAGAGGAAAGCTATCTAAGTATTACTATTTCAGGTAAGCAATGTAACAAAGCAATAGGAAAGGCAAGTCAGATGCTTGTTTGCATAGGTTAAAGAACCAGTAGCAGAAAAAAGTAATACAGGTTGAGTATCCCATATCCAAATATTCCGAAATACGGAATATTCCGAAATACGGACTTTTTTGAGTGAGACTGAGATAGTGAAACCTTTGTGTTTTGATGGCTCAGTGTACACAAACTTTGTTTAATACTCAAAGTTATTAAAAATATTGTATTAAATGAACTTCAGACTGTGTGTATAAGGTGTATATGAAACATAAATGAATTCTGTGAATGTACACACACTTTGTTTAATGCACAAAGTTATAAAAAATATTGGCTAAAATGACCTTCAGGCTGTGTGTATAAGGTGTATATGAAACATAAATGCCTTCTGTGCTTAGATTTAGGTCCCATCACCATAATATCTCGTTATGGTATGCAATTATTCCAAAATACAGAAAAATCCGATATCCAAAATTCCTCTGGTCCCAAGCATTTTGGATAAGGGATACTCAACCTGTAATGCCACTGTATAGGTCCTTGGTACAGCCACATTTAGAATCCTGTGTTCAGTTCCAGAAGCCATATCTCCAGAAGGCTGTAAATACATTAGGGCAACTAAAATTGTGCATGGCCTACATCACAAAACTTACCTGGAAATACAAAAAAATGTTGATGTGTATAGTTTGGAGAAGGGAAGAGGGAACATACAGTAATAGAAACATTTAAATATATAGGGAGGAATGTAATAGGGTGTGAGAATCAGAAAGTGAGAGATTTTGTGTTTTTTCCTGTTGTTTTTTTTTGTTTTTGTTTGATTGTTTGTTTTTAAAGTGGCAATCCTTTACATGGCAAAACCAGGTTGATATTTGCCATGTAAAGGATTGCCACCATGGGCATGTGTAGAAGGGGCACTGCTACTGTTGGCATTATGTATGTAAGCTGCACTGATATGGTGGTTATGTGTATAAAGGGCACTGCGACTGTGGGTATTATTATTATTATTATTACATGCGGTGTAATGACAATAAGATAGTGCTACTGTGTGGCGTATTTTGATTTGGGGTGCTATTGTGTGGCCATGCCCCTTCCTTGTGATACCACACCTTCTTTTTTTAAGGAGCGCACTGTCCCTTTATTAAGTATTGGAGAGAGGGCCCAAATTAATAGTTTGCAGGGAGGCGCCAAACACCCTAGCACTGGCCCTTTGGTAGGGGACAGGATTTGCTTCTGCTTGTGCACATATGTTATGATTGCCAGCCAACAGCACTGGTTTTGCCTATAACACTAACTATAAATATTTTGAATTGGTCCTGGACCACCAATCCAAGGCAAAGCCACCTTGTTACAACATCCTTCTAACTCCATACATCCATCTCACTTAGTATACACATTTAGCTCCCTCAAACATGTCTATGCAACTGAAGGTCTGAGCGGAAGACAAAGCTGCTCAGATGAGGTAAGAGTGTTGTTGATTGGAGGGAGGAGAGCGGTGTGGATGGGGGAACAGAAGTGTGTGGATAGAGGGAACACTAAGCAGCACTAATGGGGGGGACAGAGAAACACAGGGGGTAATTCAGACCGCAGCAGCAGCAGCGATTGCAGTCTGAATTAGTTTGTGAGGTGCGCACGTGCAATGGCCGCACTGCGCGTGCGTACCCCAGGAGCCCAGTGAGATGCTATCACCCTGCCTGATTGATAGGCAGAGGTGGTTGCGGGGAAGGAGGGGGGCGTGCAAACAGCGTTAGAATGCCATTGGCAGGGCATGGTCTGCACAACGGAGGCGTTTCCGGACCACTGGGGGGTGGGCTGTGGCGGTTATCCCCCTGCCAAGAGCGCAGGATCCACTAAATTTACCTTCAGGATGTCAGCTACATGAATAGGGTAAGAGTGGTGTGGATAGGGGGTAGATTAAGCAGCAAGTATGGGAAGGGAGACAGAGCGGTGCAGATGGGGGAAATGGTGCAGATGGGTTGAAAACACTGGCATGGATGGGTAGAAAACTGGTGCAGATGGGAGAGAAGACAGTGTGCCATGTACTGGAGGAGGCAGAGTGACGTTGAAGAAGGAAACACTGAGCAGCACAGAGAGAAGGAAACGGTGGTACAGACAATGCACAGGTGGGGAAAGACAGATGGTACAGATAAGTTAGTACAGACTAGCACAGATGGGAGAACACAGCAGTAGGGATTGGGGAAGACCGGGCAGCATGGGGGTGTATAGGGGAAGTAAGTGTAGATGCATAGACCGTAGATGGGGTATTATAGTTTAGCAATTAACCAAGATGTTTGAGGGAGCTAAATGTGTATACTAAGTGAGATGGATGTATGGAGTTAGAAGGATGTTGTAACAAGGTGGCTTTGTTGTGTTGACTGAATGGGATGGTTGTGGGCACTGTGTGGGATGGGAGCACCACAAAACTGCTCAGACCTTCAGTTGCATAGACTGCATGTGTGTATTCCAATGAGCACACAAATCTGTGAATTAGCAGCTCCACCATTGTGTGAGTGACAGCAATCTCACTCTGTGAGAGTGCTGAATCTGCACTTACCCACAGGCTGTGATGGCATACCATATCTGTATTGCGCAAGGAACACGTCCATTAAGGCGTCAGCCTTAATGATCGGAATTTCATTGCTTTTTGGAGTTTGAGTGGAAGAGTTACAACAGGTTTCTGAAATTTCGATCATGTCTAAGAAGCCTTAATGGGACATGTGAAACCGTAAGGTTTTTTGTCTATGGAATATATATATACATCACAAACATATATGATTCATACATATATCACACACACATACATGATACATACATGAGAAAGACCTGGGATGGTGATGAGGCCAGGGCCCCCTGCTGATGTTGCATTGAGGAAGGCAGTGTTCCAGGGCGGATGCCAGTCGGGGAGAGCGCCGCGCAGCCCGGGAAAAATACTGCTGAGGAGCTACATCTGGAAGAGCCCCTGGGAGGGAGAGTGCCACATGCCCCATCCTGCGCGGCAGACTCTGCAGGCCTGCACATGGGAAGGGAGGTCTCTGGCCACACATACTCACCCTTCTGCTGAAGCCCCGCTGCTGTCCCCATCAGCGATCTCCAGCGGGGAGCGGGGCCAGGATGAACCTCAACCTGTGAGAACTATCTTCATAAACAAGAGATCTCATATGCAAGATAAGTATGTGTTGGGATAGGGCTGGGGAGGGCGACTGCTCGGGCACACCCCCGTCAAGTTAAGGAGATTTAACTGAGGAAGCACAAGGGAACTCTCGTCTGGGGACAACAACTGCAGGGAGACCACATCTTTTCAGATGAACATGGGAGGGCGGAAGGCTGCCTAATACTGAAGCACCCTCAGACATTAAACCATATGCAACAACTATTGCAATCATTCCTGGGGGAAGGTCTGCAGCAGACGGATTTGCATACGGTGATGTCATCCAAGCAGTGGGCCAAAGTTGGCTGGAACCCTCATCTGTATATGAAAAGAGAAAAGGGGCATGCAGGGCATGGCGGCCTTTTGCGGCGCTTGGATAACCCCAAGTTTGCATTAAACACCCCCACCCTCCTTCGGTGTGGGGCTCATGTTGGCCATGCCCAAGCCCCTGAAGCATTCAAGCTGATTTCTTGCAGCAGCTGGGCACTGTAACAGCTTCAGAGCTGCTCTACAAGACAAGTAAAAGGGTGTGGGCCCTGCAGCACCACCTGTAGTTTGCATACACACATATATAGGACAGCATCTCTTATATGCCCCAGGGTCAATAAAATAGTATCCTTGTCTAGGCTATCCATCCCCTCAGATAAGGTATTTGTCCATGCCGCTACAGCACTACACACCCAGGCCGACGCAATTGCCGGTCTGAGTAAGGTACCTGAATGTGTATAAATGGACTTCAGGGTAATCTCCTGTTTGCGGTCAGCACACTCTTTGAGGGTAGCCGTATCCTGGGACGGGAGGGCTACCTTCTTGGATAAGCGTGTTATTGCTTTGTCCACCCTAGGGGAGGATTCCCATCGTAACCTATCCGTTGATGGGAAAGGATACGCCATAAGAATCCTTTTGGAAATCTGCAGTCTTTTATCTGGAGATTCCCAAGCTTTTTCACATAACTCGTTCAGCTCGTGTGAGGGGGGAAAGGTTACCTCAGGCTTCTTACCCTTGTACATATGTACCCTCTTGTCAGCGACAGGGGGTTCCTCTGTGATGTGCAAAACATCTTTTATTGCCATAATCATAAATCGAATGGATTTTGCCAATTTTGGCTGTAACTTTGCATCATCGTAATCGACACTGGAGTCAGAATCCGTGTCGGTATCTGTGTCAACAATCTGGGATAGTGGGCGCTTATGAGACCCTGACAGTCCCTGCAACATAGGATCAGGCATGGGTTTAAACCCTGACTGTCCCAAAGCTTCTGCCTTGTCTAATCTTTTGTGCAATGAGTTTACACTAGCATTTAAAACATTCCACATATCCATCCAATCAGCTGTCGGCGGAGACACCACATTCATTTGCTCCCGCTCCTCTCTAATATAGCCTTCTTCCTCAGACATGTCGACACACGTGTACGACACACTACACACACAGGGAATGCTTTTTCTGAAGACAGTTTCCCCACAAGGCCCTTTGGAGAGACAGAGAGAGAGTATGCCAGCACACCCCCCAGCGCTATATAACCCAGGAATAAAACAGTAACTTAATGTTTGCCCAGTAGTGCTGCTGTATGTAATTTGCGAATTATGTGCCCCCCCCCCTCTTTTCAACCCTCTTGTCTAACGTGGTATAAGCAGGGTAGAGTCCGGGGAGCTTCCTCTCAGCGGTGCTGTGGAGAAAAAATGGCGCTGGTGAGTGCTGAGGGAGAAGCCCCGCCCCCTCGGAGGCGGGCTTCTGTCCCGCTTAAACTGTAAAATTGGTGGGGGCTTATACATATACAGTGCCCAGCTGTATATATGTTATATTTTTGCGAAAGAGGTTTATATTGCTGCCCAGGGCGCCCCCCCTGCGCCCTGCACCCTTACAGTGACCGGAGTATGTGAGGTGTATGGGAGCAAAGGCGCACAGCTGCAGTGCTGTGCGTTACCTCAGTGAAGATCATGAAGTCTTCTGCCGCCTCTGAAGTCTTCTTTTCTTCTCATACTCACCCGGCTTCTATCTTCCGGCTCTGCGAGGGGGACGGCGGCGCGGCTCTGGGACGGACGGCGAGGGTGAGATCCTGCATACCAATCCCACTGGAGCTAATGGTGTCCAGTAGCCTAAGAAGCAGGACCTTGCAACTCAGAGAGTAGGGCTGCTT
This sequence comes from Pseudophryne corroboree, assembly GCF_028390025.1. NCBI lineage: Eukaryota > Metazoa > Chordata > Amphibia > Anura > Myobatrachidae > Pseudophryne > Pseudophryne corroboree. Next base: position 71,081 of record NW_026968330.1, read on the forward strand.
CTCTCCCCTCAGTCCCTCGATGAGGGAGTCTGTTGCCAGCAGTGCTCCCTGAAAATTAAAAACCTAACAAAATACTTTCTGTCAGAAAGCTCAGGAGAGCTCCTGAAAAGCACCCAGTCTCCACTGGGTACAGTATCAAACTGAGGTCTGGAGGAGGGGCATAGAGGGAGGAGCCAGTGCACACCCAGAACTAAAGTCTTTCTTAAAGTGCCCATGTCTCCTGCGGAGCCCGTCTATCCCCATGGTCCTTACGGAGTCCCCAGCATCCTCTAGGACGTTAGAGAAAATAGGATTTTAATACCTACCGGTAAATCCTTTTCTCTTATTCCGTAGAGGATGCTGGGCACCCGTCCCAGTGCGTACTGTGTCTGCAGTTATTAAATGGCCCTTAACTCCAGAACATTTATGTGGAGATGAAAACATCCAAGGAAGACTTGACCATCTTCCTTGGATGTTTTCCCCCTGTGTGACTGCTCTCCAGCCTCGGAGGGTTGCATCCGTGGTCCCTAGGATCCCGTCCTGGATCCCGAACCATCGCCCCTCTAGGTGGTGAGAACTGTGCAGCCACCAATGGAGTGAGATTCTGGTCTTGGAAGACAGGATTATCCTCCGGTGCATGTGTAGGTGGGATCCGGACCACTTGTCCAACAGGTCCCACTGGAACACTCTGGCATGGAACCTGCCAAACTGAATGGCCTCGTAGGCCGCAACCATCTTCCCCAGCAACTGAATGCATTGATGGATTAACACTCTTGCTGGTTTCAGAATTTGTTTGACCAGACTCTGGATCTCCAGAGCCTTTCCACTAGAAGAAAACCTCTTCTGTGTCCAGTATCACTCCCAAAAACAACAACCGCGTCATTGGGACCAACTGCGATTTTGGCAAGTTTAGGAGCCAACCATGTTGTTGAAGAACTGTCAGGGAGAGTAGATGTTTTGCACCAACTGGTCCCTGGATCTCGCCTTTATCAGGAGTTCATCCAAGTACGGGATAATTGTGACTCCTTGCTTGCGAAGGAGGACCATCATTTCCGCCATCACCCTGGTGAAAATCCTCGGAGCCGTGGACAGACCAAACGGCAACGTCTGAAATTGGTAATGACAATCCTGAATTGCAAACCTCAGGTAGCTTGATGCAGTGGCTAAATGGGAACATATAAGTAGGCATCCTTTATGTCTACCAAAACCATGAAATCTCCTTTATCCCCCGGACTGGAGATCACTACCCTGAGAGATTCCATCTTGAAATTGAATTTCTTTAGGTAGAAATTAAGGGATTTCAGATTTAAGATTGGTCTGACTGAGCCGTCCGGCTTCGGGACCACGAAGAGGCTTGAATAAAAACCTTCTCCCTGCTGACTAAGGCTGATTTGAACAATCGGTGAGGGGGAACGTCTTGAAACCCCAGTTTGTACCCTTGGGACACTATTTGTAAAACCCACGAGTCCAGGTCCGAATGAATCTAGAACTGACTGAAGAGTTTTAGACGTGCCCCCCACTGGTGCGGGCTCCTGCAAGAGAGCCCCAGCGTCATGCAGTGGATTTGGCAGAAGCAGAGGACGATCTCTGCTCCTGCGATCTTGAAGAGGCTACAGACCTCTTCCCTCTTTTCCTTCCTCTACCTGCAAAGAAAGGGGAATCTTAACTTCTTGCATATCTATTGGGCCGAAATGACTGCGTCAGATAATGATGCGTCTTCATCCGTTGAGAGGGAACATAGGGCAAGAAGGATGACTTACCTGCGGGAGCTGCCGAGATCAAATTAACTAGGCCGTCGCCAAACAAGGCTTCACCTTCATAGGGAAGAGACTCCCTTTCTTCTTGGAGTCAGCATCAGCATTCCCTTGGTGAATCCACAATGCCCTCCTATCCCAAACTGCCATGAAATTGGCCCGTGAGCACTTGTGCCCGGTGTAGGATTTTTAAATATGTGTAGTTTACTGTATGCAAGGGTTTAAAACCTTTTAGGAACTGAGATCTAAGGTGTATTACATGTAGTTTAAAAAAAACAAAAAAGGTTTATTTTATGGCAGTAGTTTCCAAACTGGGGTTCTTGCACTGGTAGCATAGTTTGGTGGTCCAGGACCAATTAAAATTATTTATACTTTATTAAAGTGGCAAAACCATTCCCTCACAACATAACTGAACCTGAGGATGACATGCTATAAACACAATTTACTTAATTTTATATTTTTTTCTGAATTTCTCAATAAAAAAAACTTTGGCCTAGGGGTGCCGTGAAACAAATTTTGATACTCTAGGGCAGGGGTGTCAAACCCATGGGCCGCATGCCGCCCCCAATGCATCCTTTTGTGGCCCACAGGCCGAGGTCCGACAGGGGTCCTTTTGTGGCCCGATCACCTTGCTTAGAGCGAGGGCAGGAGAGTGCAGCCAGAGTCTTTGCTTTCTATGTGCGGCACCATCTTCCCGAAGAGATCACCGGGAAGATAGTGCCCCTTCCACTGGCTACAGCACAGGTATACTGGGGTGGGGTAGCAAACTGGGGGCCCCAATGGGCCCCTCCAGCAGTCCCTCTACCAAAACACGTCTTTTGGTGGTTTTGCGGTGTTGTTATAACTACATGGTGACGATACTGTAGCACAGAGATTTTCAACCATTTACAACTCACGTCACACAGAACAAGATTTAAATATTGACAAGGCACACTGAAATATAATGGTGATGCATGGTGCAGTATCGTGTCCTAGGATGTCATGTCGCAGCTTCTCCATAGGTAACGCCTGAACAGGCCCGGTGACAGGGGGGACAAAGGGGACACTTGTTCAGGGCTCCAAGTATTAAGAACAGAAATAATGGGGCCACAGTGCCAATATTGCTTTTGGCACTGTGGCCCCATTATTTCTGTTCTTAATACTTGGAGCCCTGAACAAGTGTCCCCTTTGTCCCCCCTGTCACCGGGCCTGTTCAGGCGTTACCTATGGAGAAGCTGCGACATGACATCCTAGGACACGATACTGCACCATGCATCACCATTATATTTCAGTGTGCCTTGTCAATATTTAAATCTTGTTCTGTGTGACGTGAGTTGTAAATGGTTGAAAATCTCTGTGCTACAGTATCGTCACCATGTAGTTATAACAACACCGCAAAACCACCAAAAGACGTGTTTTGGTAGAGGGACTGCTGGAGGGGCCCATTGGGGCCCCCAGTTTGCTACCCCACCCCAGTATACCTGTGCTGTAGCCAGTGGAAGGGGCACTATCTTCCCGGTGATCTCTTCGGGAAGATGGTGCCGCACATAGAAAGCAAAGACTCTGGCTGCACTCTCCTGCCCTCGCTCTAAGCAAGGTGATCGGGCCACAAAAGGACCCCTGTCGGACCTCGGCCTGTGGGCCACAAAAGGATGCATTGGGGGCGGCATGCGGCCCATGGGTTTGACACCCCTGCCCTAGAGTATCAAAATTGCTCAATTTAAGCAGGAAAACAATTAACAGGCCAACTAAACCCTCCCCCCTCCTTTTACCCCATCACTTTGTCCAGTCCCTGTGGTCCATACTGTATTGCCATTATTATGCATTTTGCTGTGCTGGCCCTTTTCTGAATGTCCCTGCCACCGCCACCGAAGAGCTGGATAGCCCAGTATGAAAACCACCTGCCGGCCTCACTGACGGTCCGAGTCAAAGGCTCCATTTTTTTTAAAGATCCCTCTGCCAAGTTAAGGGGGGGTTGAGGGGGCCCCAGAGATATCAGTGTACTGGGCCCCGAGATTTCTGTTGCTGGCCCTGACCCTCAGGGGCGTATCTACCCCTTGGCCAGGATGGCACTTGCCAGGGGCACCATCCAGCTGTGCCAACCGTGGCTAAGGGATAGAGTTCTGCAGTCTCGAAAGGGCGCCATGGCAATCAGCGTGGGACTGACCAATTAGACGGTGAGGGAAGGATACTGAAATTGTCCCAACCCTGTTACAGTTTGAAACGCCCCTCAACTGCTGTCCACTGCTTCACTCCTAGCTCTGCCCCTTTGAAATTATTAATCCCTACCCCCCGGTAGGCGGAGTTCTCCAGGCCCATATTAAGGAGTCACCACTGCTGTACATTATGTGCCGGTTGTAGAGGCAGAGCGGGGAACATCAGAGAACGCCACAAATTACACAGTGGGCAAGGAGATGGCTGGAGACAGCTGCACAGCCATGCCTTGCAAGTTCGAGAGAGCTGTTGAATTTCAGCACTTCAAGTCAGAGCCTGCCCCCTGCTGCCCAAGCAGTCCGTGACAGTTAGTGTCGAGGAGGGGGGGATTTGTGCATGTGTGCTATCAGTGTGTGTGTGGGGGGGGTGGGGGGGTGGAGGATGTGTGTGACTGTGAGGGAGCTGTCAGTGTCAGTGGGGAGAGGAGCAGGAGGGAGTTGTCAGTGTGTGGAAGTGATGAGAGTTGTCAGTACTGGGGAAATGTGTGTGTGTGTGTGTGTGTGTGTGTGTGTGTGTGTGTGTGTGTGTGTGTGTGTGTGTGTACTAGATTTAGGAGTGTGTGTTTGTGAGAGGTTTCAGTTGGGGAATTAGAGTTCATACAGTAATTAAACATTAGAGAGATATTGGCAAGGAAAAGCTGTCTTGTACCATTGCATTTTTCTCCCAAACGAAGGACATTAGAAAGAAAATTTTAAAGCCTCCTGTTAGGCCATCATCTACACGACATAGCCCTGAATTTTCCAATGCGCAGCTCTTTGCAAAAGAGAGATATTGGCAAGGAAAAGCTGTCTTGTACCTTTGCATTTTTCTCCCAAACGAAGGTCACTAGAAAGAAAATTTTAAAGCCCCCTGTTAGGCCATCATCTACACGACATAGCCCTGAATTTTCCAATGCGCAGCTCTTTGCAAAAGAGAGATATTGGCAAGGAAAAGCTGTCTTGTACCATTGCATTTTTCTCCCAAACGAAGGACACTAGAAAGTACATTTTAAAGCCTGCTGTTAGGCCATCATCTACACGACATAGCCCTGAATTTTCCAATGCGCAGCTCTTTGCAAAAGAGAGATATTGGCAAGGAAAAGCTGTCTTGTACCTTTGCATTTTTCTCCCAAACGAAGGTCACTAGAAAGAAAATTTTAAAGCCTCCTGTTAGGCCATCATCTACACGACATAGCCCTGAATTTTCCAATGCGTAGCTCTTTGCAAAAGAGAGATATTTGCAAGGAAAAGCTGTCTTGTACCTTTGCATTTTTCTCCCAAACGAAGGACACTAGAAAGAAAATTTTAAAGCCTCCTGTTAGGCCATCATCTACACGACATAGCCCTGAATTTTCCAATGCGCAGCTCTTTGCAAAAGAGAGATATTGGCAAGGAAAAGCTGTCTTGTACCTTTGCATTTTTCTCCCAAACGAAGGACACTAGAAAGAAAATTTTAAAGCCTCCTGTTAGGCCATCATCTACACGACATAGCCCTGAATTTTCCAATGCGCAGCTCTTTGCAAAAGAGAGATATTGGCAAGGAAAAGCTGTCTTGTACCTTTGCATTTTTCTCCCAAACGAAGGACACTAGAAAGAAAATTTTAAAGCCTCCTGTTAGGCCATCATCTACACGACATAGCCCTGAATTTTTCAATGCGCAGCTCTTTGCAAAAGAGAGATATTGGCAAGGAAAAGCTGTCTTGTACCTTTGCATTTTTCTCCCAAACGAAGGTCACTAGAAAGAAAATTTTAAAGCCCCCTGTTAGGCCATCATCTACACGACATAGCCCTGAATTTTCCAATGCGCAGCTCTTTGCAAAAGAGAGATATTGGCAAGGAAAAGCTGTCTTGTACCATTGCATTTTTCTCCCAAACGAAGGACACTAGAAAGAAAATGTTAAAGCCTCCTGTTAGGCCATCATCTACACGACATAGCCCTGAATTTTCCAATGCGCAGCTCTTTGCAAAAGAGAGATATTGGCAAGGAAAAGCTGTCTTGTACCTTTGCATTTTTCTCCCAAACGAAGGTCACTAGAAAGAAAATTTTAAAGCCTCCTGTTAGGTCATCATCTACACGACATAGCCCTGAATTTTCCAATGCGCAGCTCTTTGCAAAAGAGAGATATTGGCAAGGAAAAGCTGTCTTGTACCATTGCATTTCTCTCCCAAACGAAGGACACTAGAAAGAAAATTTTAAAGCCTCCTGTTAGGCCATTATCTACACGACATAGCCCTGAATTTTCCAATGCGCAGCTCTTTGCAAAAGAGAGATATTGGCAAGGAAAAGCTGTCTTGTACCTTTGCATTTTTCTCCCAAACGAAGGACACTAGAAAGAAAATTTTAAAGCCTCCTGTTAGGCCATCATCTACACGACATAGCCCTGAATTTTCCAATGCGCAGCTCTTTGCAAAAGAGAGATATTGGCAAGGAAAAGCTGTCTTGTACCTTTGCATTTTTCTCCCAAACGAAGGACACTAGAAAGAAAATTTTAAAGCCTCCTGTTAGGCCATCATCTACACGACATAGCCCAGAATTTTCCAATGCGCAGCTCTTTGCAAAAGAGAGATATTGGCAAGGAAAAGCTGTTTTGTACCATTGCATTTTTCTCCCAAACGAAGGACACTAGAAAGAAAATTTTAAAGCCTCCTGTTAGGCCATCATCTACACGACCTAGCCCTGAATTTTCCAATGCGTAGCTCTTTGCAAAAGAGAGATATTGGCAAGGAAAAGCTGTCTTGTACCTTTGCATTTTTCTCATAAACGAAGGACGCTAGAAAGAAAATTTTAAAGCCTCCTGTTAGGCCATCATCTACACGACATAGCCCTGAATTTTCCAATGCGCAGCTCTTTGCAAAAGAGAGATATTGGCAAGGAAAAGCTGTCTTGTACCTTTGCATTTTTCTCCCAAACGAAGGTCACTAGAAAGAAAATTGTAAAGCCTCCTGTTAGGCCATCATCTACACGACATAGCCCTGAATTTTCCAATGCGTAGCTCTTTGCAAAAGAGAGATATTGGCAAGGAAAAGCTGTCTTGTACCTTTGCATTTTTCTCATAAACGAAGGACGCTAGAAAGAAAATTTTAAAGCCTCCTGTTAGGCCATCATCTACACGACATAGCCCTGAATTTTCCAATGCGCAGCTCTTTGCAAAAGAGAGATATTGGCAAGGAAAAGCTGTCTTGTACCTTTGCATTTTTCTCCCAAACGAAGGTCACTAGAAAGAAAATTGTAAAGCCTCCTGTTAGGCCATCATCTACACGACATAGCCCTGAATTTTCCAATGCGTAGCTCTTTGCAAAAGAGAGATATTGGCAAGGAAAAGCTGTCTTGTACCTTTGCATTTTTCTCCCAAACGAAGGACACTAGAAAGAAAATTTTAAAGCCTCCTGTTAGACCATCATCTACACGACATAGCCCTGAATTTTCCAATGCGCAGCTCTTTGCAAAAGAGAGATATTGGCAAGGAAAAGCTGTCTTGTACCATTGCATTTTTCTCCCAAACGAAGGACACTAGAAAGAACATTTTAAAGCCTGCTGTTAGGCCATCATCTACACGACATAGCCCTGAATTTTCCAATGCGCAGCTCTTTGCAAAAGAGAGATATTGGCAAGGAAAAGCTGTCTTGTACCTTTGCATTTTTCTCCCAAACGAAGGTCACTAGAAAGAAAATTTTAAAGCCTCCTGTTAGGCCATCATCTACACGACATAGCCCTGAATTTTCCAATGCGTAGCTCTTTGCAAAAGAGAGATATTTGCAAGGAAAAGCTGTCTTGTACCTTTGCATTTTTCTCCCAAACGAAGGACACTAGAAAGAAAATTTTAAAGCCTCCTGTTAGGCCATCATCTACACGACATAGCCCTGAATTTTCCAATGCGCAGCTCTTTGCAAAAGAGAGATATTGGCAAGGAAAAGCTGTCTTGTACCTTTGCATTTTTCTCCCAAACGAAGGACACTAGAAAGAAAATTTTAAAGCCTCCTGTTAGGCCATCATCTACACGACATAGCCCTGAATTTTCCAATGCGCAGCTCTTTGCAAAAGAGAGATATTGGCAAGGAAAAGCTGTCTTGTACCATTGCATTTTTCTCCCAAACGAAGGACACTAGAAAGAAAATTTTAAAGCCTCCTGTTAGGCCATCATCTACACGACATAGCCCTGAATTTTCCAATGCGCAGCTCTTTGCAAAAGAGAGATATTGGCAAGGAAAAGCTGTCTTGTACCATTGCATTTTTCTCCCAAACGAAGGACACTAGAAAGAAAATGTTAAAGCCTCCTGTTAGGCCATCATCTACACGACATAGCCCTGAATTTTCCAATGCGCAGCTCTTTGCAAAAGAGAGATATTGGCAAGGAAAAGCTGTCTTGTACCTTTGCATTTTTCTCCCAAACGAAGGTCACTAGAAAGAAAATTTTAAAGCCTCCTGTTAGGCCATCATCTACACGACATAGCCCTGAATTTTCCAATGCGCAGCTCTTTGCAAAAGAGAGATATTGGCAAGGAAAAGCTGTCTTGTACCATTGCATTTTTCTCCCAAACGAAGGACACTAGAAAGAAAATTTTAAAGCCTCCTGTTAGGCCATCATCTACACGACATAGCCCTGAATTTTCCAATGCGCAGCTCTTTGCAAAAGAGAGATATTGGCAAGGAAAAGCTGTCTTGTACCTTTGCATTTTTCTCCCAAACGAAGGTCACTAGAAAGAAAATTTTAAAGCCCCCTGTTAGGCCATCATCTACACGACATAGCCCTGAATTTTCCAATGCGCAGCTCTTTGCAAAAGAGAGATATTGGCAAGGAAAAGCTGTCTTGTACCATTGCATTTTTCTCCCAAACGAAGGACACTAGAAAGAAAATGTTAAAGCCTCCTGTTAGGCCATCATCTACACGACATAGCCCTGAATTTTCCAATGCGCAGCTCTTTGCAAAAGAGAGATATTGGCAAGGAAAAACTGTCTTGTACCTTTGCATTTTTCTCCCAAACGAAGGTCACTAGAAAGAAAATTTTAAAGCCTCCTGTTAGGCCATCATCTACACGACATAGCCCTGAATTTTCCAATGCGCAGCTCTTTGCAAAAGAGAGATATTGGCAAGGAAAAGCTGTCTTGTACCATTGCATTTTTCTCCCAAACGAAGGACACTAGAAAGAAAATTTTAAAGCCTCCTGTTAGGCCATTATCTACACGACATAGCCCTGAATTTTCCAATGCGCAGCTCTTTGCAAAAGAGAGATATTGGCAAGGAAAAGCTGTCTTGTACCTTTGCATTTTTCTCCTAAACGAAGGACACTAGAAAGAAAATTTTAAAGCCTCCTGTTAGGCCATCATCTACACGACATAGCCCTGAATTTTCCAATGCGCAGCTCTTTGCAAAAGAGAGATATTGGCAAGGAAAAGCTGTCTTGTACCTTTGCATTTTTCTCCCAAACGAAGGTCACTAGAAAGAGAATTTTAAAGCCCCCTGTTAGGCCATCATCTACACGACATAGCCCTGAATTTTCCAATGCGCAGCTCTTTGCAAAAGAGAGATATTGGCAAGGAAAAGCTGTCTTGTACCATTGCATTTTTCTCCCAAACGAAGGACACTAGAAAGAACATTTTAAAGCCTGCTGTTAGGCCATCATCTACACGACATAGCCCTGAATTTTCCAATGCGCAGCTCTTTGCAAAAGAGAGATATTGGCAAGGAAAAGCTGTCTTGTACCTTTGCATTTTTCTCCCAAACGAAGGTCACTAGAAAGAAAATTTTAAAGCCTCCTGTTAGGCCATCATCTACACGACATAGCCCTGAATTTTCCAATGCGTAGCTCTTTGCAAAAGAGAGATATTTGCAAGGAAAAGCTGTCTTGTACCTTTGCATTTTTCTCCCAAACGAAGGACACTAGAAAGAAAATTTTAAAGCCTCCTGTTAGGCCATCATCTACACGACATAGCCCTGAATTTTCCAATGCGCAGCTCTTTGCAAAAGAGAGATATTGGCAAGGAAAAGCTGTCTTGTACCTTTGCATTTTTCTCCCAAACGAAGGACACTAGAAAGAAAATTTTAAAGCCTCCTGTTAGGCCTTCATCTACACGACATGGCCCTGAATTTTCCAATGCGCAGCTCTTTGCAAAAGAGAGATATTGGCAAGGAAAAGCTGTCTTGTACCTTTGCATTTTTCTCCCAAACGAAGGACACTAGAAAGAAAATTTTAAAGCCTCCTGTTAGGCCATCATCTACACGACATAGCCCTGAATTTTTCAATGCGCAGCTCTTTGCAAAAGAGAGATATTGGCAAGGAAAAGCTGTCTTGTACCTTTGCATTTTTCTCCCAAACGAAGGTCACTAGAAAGAAAATTTTAAAGCCCCCTGTTAGGCCATCATCTACACGACATAGCCCTGAATTTTCCAATGCGCAGCTCTTTGCAAAAGAGAGATATTGGCAAGGAAAAGCTGTCTTGTACCATTGCATTTTTCTCCCAAACGAAGGACACTAGAAAGAAAATGTTAAAGCCTCCTGTTAGGCCATCATCTACACGACATAGCCCTGAATTTTCCAATGCGCAGCTCTTTGCAAAAGAGAGATATTGGCAAGGAAAAGCTGTCTTGTACCTTTGCATTTTTCTCCCAAACGAAGGTCACTAGAAAGAAAATTTTAAAGCCTCCTGTTAGGTCATCATCTACACGACATAGCCCTGAATTTTCCAATGCGCAGCTCTTTGCAAAAGAGAGATATTGGCAAGGAAAAGCTGTCTTGTACCATTGCATTTCTCTCCCAAACGAAGGACACTAGAAAGAAAATTTTAAAGCCTCCTGTTAGGCCATTATCTACACGACATAGCCCTGAATTTTCCAATGCGCAGCTCTTTGCAAAAGAGAGATATTGGCAAGGAAAAGCTGTCTTGTACCTTTGCATTTTTCTCCCAAACGAAGGACACTAGAAAGAAAATTTTAAAGCCTCCTGTTAGGCCATCATCTACACGACATAGCCCTGAATTTTCCAATGCGCAGCTCTTTGCAAAAGAGAGATATTGGCAAGGAAAAGCTGTCTTGTACCATTGCATTTTTCTCCCAAACGAAGGACACTAGAAAGAAAATTTTAAAGCCTCCTGTTAGGCCATCATCTACACGACATAGCCCTGAATTTTCCAATGCGCAGCTCTTTGCAAAAGAGAGATATTGGCAAGGAAAAGCTGTCTTGTACCTTTGCATTTTTCTCCCAAACGAAGGACACTAGAAAGAAAATTTTAAAGCCTCCTGTTAGGCCATCATCTACACGACATAGCCCAGAATTTTCCAATGCGCAGCTCTTTGCAAAAGAGAGATATTGGCAAGGGAAAGCTGTCTTGTACCATTGCATTTTTCTCCCAAACGAAGGACACTAGAAAGAAAATTGTAAAGCCTCCTGTTAGGCCATCATCTACACGACATAGCCCTGAATTTTCCAATGCGCAGCTCTTTGCAAAAGAGAGATATTGGCAAGGAAAAGCTGTCTTGTACCTTTGCATTTTTCTCCCAAACGAAGGACACTAGAAAGAAAATTTTAAAGCCTCCTGTTAGGCCATCATCTACACGACATAGCCCTGAATTTTCCAATGCGCAGCTCTTTGCAAAAGAGAGATATTGGCAAGGAAAAGCTGTCTTGTACCATTGCATTTTTCTCCCAAACGAAGGACACTAGAAAGAAAATTTTAAAGCCTCCTGTTAGGCCATCATCTACACGACATAGCCCTGAATTTTCCAATGCGCAGCTCTTTGCAAAAGAGAGATATTGGCAAGGAAAAGCTGTCTTGTACCTTTGCATTTTTCTCCCAAACGAAGGACACTAGAAAGAAAATTTTAAAGCCTCCTGTTAGGCCATCATCTACACGACATAGCCCAGAATTTTCCAATGCGCAGCTCTTTGCAAAAGAGAGATATTGGCAAGGAAAAGCTGTTTTGTACCATTGCATTTTTCTCCCAAACGAAGGACACTAGAAAGAAAATTTTAAAGCCTCCTGTTAGGCCATCATCTACACGACATAGCTCTGAATTTTCCAATGCGTAGCTCTTTGCAAAAGAGAGATATTGGCAAGGAAAAGCTGTCTTGTACCTTTGCATTTTTCTCCCAAACGAAGGACACTAGAAAGAAAATTTTAAAGCCTCCTGTTAGGCCATCATCTACACGACATAGCCCTGAATTTTCCAATGCGCAGCTCTTTGCAAAAGAGAGATATTGGCAAGGAAAAGCTGTCTTGTACCTTTGCATTTTTCTCCCAAACGAAGGTCACTAGAAAGAAAATTTTAAAGCCTCCTGTTAGGCCATCATCTACACGATATAGCCCTGAATTTTCCAATGCGTAGCTCTTTGCAAAAGAGAGATATTGGCAAGGAAAAGCTGTCTTGTACCTTTGCATTTTTCTCCCAAACGAAGGACACTAGAAAGAAAATTTTAAAGCCTCCTGTTAGGCCATCATCTACACGACATAGCCCTGAATTTTCCAATGCGCAGCTCTTTGCAAAAGAGAGATATTGGCAAGGAAAAGCTGTCTTGTACCATTGCATTTTTCTCCCAAACGAAGGACACTAGAAAGAAAATTTTAAAGCCTCCTGTTAGGCCATCATCTACACGACATAGCCCTGAATTTTCCAATGCGCAGCTCTTTGCAAAAGAGAGATATTGGCAAGGAAAAGCTGTCTTGTACCTTTGCATTTTTCTCCCAAACGAAGGACACTAGAAAGAAAATTTTAAAGCCTCCTGTTAGGCCTTCATCTACACGACATGGCCCTGAATTTTCCAATGCGCAGCTCTTTGCAAAAGAGAGATATTGGCAAGGAAAAGCTGTCTTGTACCTTTGCATTTTTCTCCCAAACGAAGGACACTAGAAAGAAAATTTTAAAGCCTCCTGTTAGGCCATCATCTACACGACATAGCCCTGAATTTTTCAATGCGCAGCTCTTTGCAAAAGAGAGATATTGGCAAGGAAAAGCTGTCTTGTACCTTTGCATTTTTCTCCCAAACGAAGGTCACTAGAAAGAAAATTTTAAAGCCCCCTGTTAGGCCATCATCTACACGACATAGCCCTGAATTTTCCAATGCGCAGCTCTTTGCAAAAGAGAGATATTGGCAAGGAAAAGCTGTCTTGTACCATTGCATTTTTCTCCCAAACGAAGGACACTAGAAAGAAAATGTTAAAGCCTCCTGTTAGGCCATCATCTACACGACATAGCCCTGAATTTTCCAATGCGCAGCTCTTTGCAAAAGAGAGATATTGGCAAGGAAAAGCTGTCTTGTACCTTTGCATTTTTCTCCCAAACGAAGGTCACTAGAAAGAAAATTTTAAAGCCTCCTGTTAGGTCATCATCTACACGACATAGCCCTGAATTTTCCAATGCGCAGCTCTTTGCAAAAGAGAGATATTGGCAAGGAAAAGCTGTCTTGTACCATTGCATTTCTCTCCCAAACGAAGGACACTAGAAAGAAAATTTTAAAGCCTCCTGTTAGGCCATTATCTACACGACATAGCCCTGAATTTTCCAATGCGCAGCTCTTTGCAAAAGAGAGATATTGGCAAGGAAAAGCTGTCTTGTACCTTTGCATTTTTCTCCCAAACGAAGGACACTAGAAAGAAAATTTTAAAGCCTCCTGTTAGGCCATCATCTACACGACATAGCCCTGAATTTTCCAATGCGCAGCTCTTTGCAAAAGAGAGATATTGGCAAGGAAAAGCTGTCTTGTACCATTGCATTTTTCTCCCAAACGAAGGACACTAGAAAGAAAATTTTAAAGCCTCCTGTTAGGCCATCATCTACACGACATAGCCCTGAATTTTCCAATGCGCAGCTCTTTGCAAAAGAGAGATATTGGCAAGGAAAAGCTGTCTTGTACCTTTGCATTTTTCTCCCAAACGAAGGACACTAGAAAGAAAATTTTAAAGCCTCCTGTTAGGCCATCATCTACACGACATAGCCCAGAATTTTCCAATGCGCAGCTCTTTGCAAAAGAGAGATATTGGCAAGGGAAAGCTGTCTTGTACCATTGCATTTTTCTCCCAAACGAAGGACACTAGAAAGAAAATTGTAAAGCCTCCTGTTAGGCCATCATCTACACGACATAGCCCTGAATTTTCCAATGCGCAGCTCTTTGCAAAAGAGAGATATTGGCAAGGAAAAGCTGTCTTGTACCTTTGCATTTTTCTCCCAAACGAAGGACACTAGAAAGAAAATTTTAAAGCCTCCTGTTAGGCCATCATCTACACGACATAGCCCTGAATTTTCCAATGCGCAGCTCTTTGCAAAAGAGAGATATTGGCAAGGAAAAGCTGTCTTGTACCATTGCATTTTTCTCCCAAACGAAGGACACTAGAAAGAAAATTTTAAAGCCTCCTGTTAGGCCATCATCTACACGACATAGCCCTGAATTTTCCAATGCGCAGCTCTTTGCAAAAGAGAGATATTGGCAAGGAAAAGCTGTCTTGTACCTTTGCATTTTTCTCCCAAACGAAGGACACTAGAAAGAAAATTTTAAAGCCTCCTGTTAGGCCATCATCTACACGACATAGCCCAGAATTTTCCAATGCGCAGCTCTTTGCAAAAGAGAGATATTGGCAAGGAAAAGCTGTTTTGTACCATTGCATTTTTCTCCCAAACGAAGGACACTAGAAAGAAAATTTTAAAGCCTCCTGTTAGGCCATCATCTACACGACATAGCTCTGAATTTTCCAATGCGTAGCTCTTTGCAAAAGAGAGATATTGGCAAGGAAAAGCTGTCTTGTACCTTTGCATTTTTCTCCCAAACGAAGGACACTAGAAAGAAAATTTTAAAGCCTCCTGTTAGGCCATCATCTACACGACATAGCCCTGAATTTTCCAATGCGCAGCTCTTTGCAAAAGAGAGATATTGGCAAGGAAAAGCTGTCTTGTACCTTTGCATTTTTCTCCCAAACGAAGGTCACTAGAAAGAAAATTTTAAAGCCTCCTGTTAGGCCATCATCTACACGATATAGCCCTGAATTTTCCAATGCGTAGCTCTTTGCAAAAGAGAGATATTGGCAAGGAAAAGCTGTCTTGTACCTTTGCATTTTTCTCCCAAACGAAGGACACTAGAAAGAAAATTTTAAAGCCTCCTGTTAGGCCATCATCTACACGACATAGCCCTGAATTTTCCAATGCGCAGCTCTTTGCAAAAGAGAGATATTGGCAAGGAAAAGCTGTCTTGTACCATTGCATTTTTCTCCCAAACGAAGGACACTAGAAAGAAAATTTTAAAGCCTCCTGTTAGGCCATCATCTACACGACATAGCCCTGAATTTTCCAATGCGCAGCTCTTTGCAAAAGAGAGATATTGGCAAGGAAAAGCTGTCTTGTACCTTTGCATTTTTCTCCCAAACGAAGGACACTAGAAAGAAAATTTTAAAGCCTCCTGTTAGGCCATCATCTACACGGACATAGCCCTGAATTTTCCAATGCGCAGCTCTTTGCAAAAGAGAGATATTGGCAAGGAAAAGCTGTCTTGTACCATTGCATTTTTCTCCCAAACGAAGGACACTAGAAAGAAAATTTTAAAGCCTCCTGTTAGGCCATCATCTACACGACATAGCCCTGAATTTTCCAATGCGTAGCTCTTTGCAAAAGAGAGATATTGGCAAGGAAAAGCTGTCTTGTACCTTTGCATTTTTCTCCCAAACGAAGGACACTAGAAAGAAAATTTTAAAGCCTCCTGTTAGGCCATCATCTACACGACATAGCCCTGAATTTTCCAATGCGCAGCTCTTTGCAAAAGAGAGATATTGGCAAGGAAAAGCTGTCTTGTACCTTTGCATTTTTCTCCCAAACGAAGGTCACTAGAAAGAAAATTTTAAAGCCTCCTGTTAGGCCATCATCTACACGACATAGCCCTGAATTTTCCAATGCGTAGCTCTTTGCAAAAGAGAGATATTGGCAAGGAAATGCTGTCTTGTACCATTGCATTTTTCTCCCAAACGAAGGACACTAGAAAGAAAATTTTAAAGCCTCCTGTTAGGCCATCATCTACACGACATAGCCCTGAATTTTCCAATGCGCAGCTCTTTGCAAAAGAGAGATATTGGTAAGGAAAAGCTGTCTTGTACCATTGCATTTTTCTCCCAAACGAAGGACACTAGAAAGAAAATTTTAAAGCCTCCTGTTAGGCCATCATCTACACGACATAGCCCTGAATTTTCCAATGCGTAGCTCTTTGCAAAAGAGAGATATTGGCAAGGAAAAGCTGTCTTGTACCTTTGCATTTTTCTCCCAAACGAAGGACACTAGAAAGAAAATTTTAAAGCCTCCTGTTAGGCCATCATCTACACGACATAGCCCTGAATTTTCCAATGCGCAGCTCTTTGCAAAAGAGAGATATTGGCAAGGAAAAGCTGTCTTGTACCTTTGCATTTTTCTCCCAAACGAAGGTCACTAGAAAGAAAATTTTAAAGCCTCCTGTTAGGCCATCATCTACACGACATAGCCCTGAATTTTCCAATGCGTAGCTCTTTGCAAAAGAGAGATATTGGCAAGGAAATGCTGTCTTGTACCTTTGCATTTTTCTCCCAAACGAAGGACACTAGAAAGAAAATTTTAAAGCCTCCTGTTAGGCCATCATCTACACGACATAGCCCTGAATTTTCCAATGCGCAGCTCTTTGCAAAAGAGAGATATTGGCAAGGAAAAGCTGTCTTGTACCATTGCATTTTTCTCCCAAACGAAGGACACTAGAAAGAAAATTTTAAAGCCTCCTGTTAGGCCATCATCTACACGACATAGCCCTGAATTTTCCAATGCGTAGCTCTTTGCAAAAGAGAGATATTGGCAAGGAAAAGCTGTCTTGTACCTTTGCATTTTTCTCCCAAACGAAGGTCACTAGAAAGAAAATTTTAAAGCCTCCTGTTAGGCCATCATCTACACGACATAGCCCTGAATTTTCCAATGCGTAGCTCTTTGCAAAAGAGAGATATTGGCAAGGAAAAGCTGTCTTGTACCTTTGCATTTTTCTCCCAAACGAAGGACACTAGAAAGAAAATTTTAAAGCCTCCTGTTAGGCCATCATCTACACGACATAGCCCTGAATTTTCCAATGCGCAGCTCTTTGCAAAAGAGAGATATTGGCAAGGAAAAGCTGTCTTGTACCATTGCATTTTTCTCCCAAACGAAGGACACTAGAAAGAAAATTTTAAAGCCTCCTGTTAGGCCATCACCGACATAGCCCTGAATTTTCCAATGCGTAGCTCTTTGCAAAAGAGAGATATTGGCAAGGAAAAGCTGTCTTGTACCTTTGCATTTTTCTCCCAAACGAAGGACACTAGAAAGAAAATTTTAAAGCCTCCTGTTAGGCCATTATCTACACGACATAGCCCTGAATTTTCCAATGCGCAGCTCTTTGCAAAAGAGAGATATTGGCAAGGAAAAGCTGTCTTGTACCTTTGCATTTTTCTCCCAAACGAAGGACACTAGAAAGAAAATTTTAAAGCCTCCTGTTAGGCCATCATCTACACGACATAGCCCTGAATTTTCCAATGCGTAGCTCTTTGCAAAAGAGAGATATTGGCAAGGAAATGCTGTCTTGTACCTTTGCATTTTTCTCCCAAACGAAGGACACTAGAAAGAAAATTTTAAAGCCTCCTGTTAGGCCATCATCTACACGACATAGCCCTGAATTTTCCAATGCGCAGCTCTTTGCAAAAGAGAGATATTGGCAAGGAAAAGCTGTCTTGTACCATTGCATTTTTCTCCCAAACGAAGGACACTAGAAAGAAAATTTTAAAGCCTCCTGTTAGGCCATCATCTACACGACATAGCCCTGAATTTTCCAATGCGCAGCTCTTTGCAAAAGAGAGATATTGGCATGGAAAAGCTGTCTTGTACCATTGCATTTTTCTCCCAAACGAAGGACACTAGAAAGAAAATGTTAAAGCCTCCTGTTAGGCCATCATCTACACGACATAGCTCTGAATTTTCCAATGCGCAGCTCTTTGCAAAAGAGAGATATTGGCAAGGAAAAGCTGTCTTGTACCTTTGCATTTTTCTCCCAAACGAAGGTCACTAGAAAGAAAATTTTAAAGCCTCCTGTTAGGCCATCATCTACACGACATAGCCCTGAATTTTCCAATACGCAGCTCTTTGCAAAAGAGAGATATTGGCAAGGAAAAGCTGTCTTGTACCTTTGCATTTTTCTCCCAAACGAAGGTCACTAGAAAGAAAATTTTAAAGCCTCCTGTTAGGCCATCATCTACACGATATAGCCCTGAATTTTCCAATGCGCAGCTCTTTGCAAAAGAGAGATATTGGCAAGGAAAAGCTGTCTTGTACCTTTGCATTTTTCTCCCAAACGAAGGACACTAGAAAGAAAATTTTAAAGCCTCCTGTTAGGCCATCATCTACACGACATAGCCCTGAATTTTCCAATGCGCAGCTCTTTGCAAAAGAGAGATATTGGCAAGGAAAAGCTGTCTTGTACCATTGCATTTTTCTCCCAAACGAAGGACACTAGAAAGAAAATTTTAAAGCCTCCTGTTAGGCCATCATCTACACGACATAGCCCTGAATTTTCCAATGCGCAGCTCTTTGCAAAAGAGAGATATTGGCAAGGAAAAGCTGTCTTGTACCATTGCATTTTTCTCCCAAACGAAGGACACTAGAAAGAAAATTTTAAAGCCTCCTGTTAGGCCATCATCTACACGACATAGCCCTGAATTTTCCAATGCGCAGCTCTTTGCAAAAGAGAGATATTGGCAAGGAAAAGCTGTCTTGTACCTTTGCATTTTTCTCCCAAACGAAGGACACTAGAAAGAAAATTTTAAAGCCTCCTGTTAGGCCATCATCTACACGACATAGCCCAGAATTTTCCAATGCGCAGCTCTTTGCAAAAGAGAGATATTGGCAAGGAAAAGCTGTTTTGTACCATTGCATTTTTCTCCCAAACGAAGGACACTAGAAAGAAAATTTTAAAGCCTCCTGTTAGGCCATCATCTACACGACATAGCCCTGAATTTTCCAATGCGTAGCTCTTTGCAAAAGAGAGATATTGGCAAGGAAAAGCTGTCTTGTACCTTTGCATTTTTCTCATAAACGAAGGACGCTAGAAAGAAAATTTTAAAGCCTCCTGTTAGGCCATCATCTACACGACATAGCCCTGAATTTTCCAATGCGTAGCTCTTTGCAAAAGAGAGATATTGGCAAGGAAAAGCTGTCTTGTACCTTTGCATTTTTCTCCCAAACGAAGGTCACTAGAAAGAAAATTTTAAAGCCTCCTGTTAGGCCATCATCTACACGACATAGCCCTGAATTTTCCAATGCGCAGCTCTTTGCAAAAGAGAGATATTGGCAAGGAAAAGCTGTCTTGTACCTTTGCATTTTTCTCCCAAACGAAGGTCACTAGAAAGAAAATTTTAAAGCCTCCTGTTAGGCCATCATCTACACGATATAGCCCTGAATTTTCCAATGCGTAGCTCTTTGCAAAAGAGAGATATTGGCAAGGAAAAGCTGTCTTGTACCTTTGCATTTTTCTCCCAAACGAAGGACACTAGAAAGAAAATTTTAAAGCCTCCTGTTAGGCCATCATCTACACGACATAGCCCTGAATTTTCCAATGCGCAGCTCTTTGCAAAAGAGAGATATTGGCAAGGAAAAGCTGTCTTGTACCATTGCATTTTTCTCCCAAACGAAGGACACTAGAAAGAAAATTTTAAAGCCTCCTGTTAGGCCATCATCTACACGACATAGCCCTGAATTTTCCAATGCGCAGCTCTTTGCAAAAGAGAGATATTGGCAAGGAAAAGCTGTCTTGTACCTTTGCATTTTTCTCCCAAACGAAGGACACTAGAAAGAAAATTTTAAAGCCTCCTGTTAGGCCATCATCTACACGACATAGCCCTGAATTTTCCAATGCGCAGCTCTTTGCAAAAGAGAGATATTGGCAAGGAAAAGCTGTCTTGTACCTTTGCATTTTTCTCCCAAACGAAGGACACTAGAAAGAAAATTTTAAAGCCTCCTGTTAGGCCATCATCTACACGACATAGCCCTGAATTTTCCAATGCGTAGCTCTTTGCAAAAGAGAGATATTGGCAAGGAAAAGCTGTCTTGTACCTTTGCATTTTTCTCCCAAACGAAGGACACTAGAAAGAAAATTTTAAAGCCTCCTGTTAGGCCATCATCTACACGACATAGCCCTGAATTTTCCAATGCGCAGCTCTTTGCAAAAGAGAGATATTGGCAAGGAAAAGCTGTCTTGTACCTTTGCATTTTTCTCCCAAACGAAGGTCACTAGAAAGAAAATTTTAAAGCCTCCTGTTAGGCCATCATCTACACGACATAGCCCTGAATTTTCCAATGCGTAGCTCTTTGCAAAAGAGAGATATTGGCAAGGAAATGCTGTCTTGTACCTTTGCATTTTTCTCCCAAACGAAGGACACTAGAAAGAAAATTTTAAAGCCTCCTGTTAGGCCATCATCTACACGACATAGCCCTGAATTTTCCAATGCGTAGCTCTTTGCAAAAGAGAGATATTGGCAAGGAAAAGCTGTCTTGTACCTTTGCATTTTTCTCCCAAACGAAGGACACTAGAAAGAAAATTTTAAAGCCTCCTGTTAGGCCATCATCTACACGACATAGCCCTGAATTTTCCAATGCGCAGCTCTTTGCAAAAGAGAGATATTGGCAAGGAAAAGCTGTCTTGTACCTTTGCATTTTTCTCCCAAACGAAGGTCACTAGAAAGAAAATTTTAAAGCCTCCTGTTAGGCCATCATCTACACGACATAGCCCTGAATTTTCCAATGCGTAGCTCTTTGCAAAAGAGAGATATTGGCAAGGAAATGCTGTCTTGTACCTTTGCATTTTTCTCCCAAACGAAGGACACTAGAAAGAAAATTTTAAAGCCTCCTGTTAGGCCATCATCTACACGACATAGCCCTGAATTTTCCAATGCGCAGCTCTTTGCAAAAGAGAGATATTGGCAAGGAAAAGCTGTCTTGTACCATTGCATTTTTCTCCCAAACGAAGGACACTAGAAAGAAAATTTTAAAGCCTCCTGTTAGGCCATCATCTACACGACATAGCCCTGAATTTTCCAATGCGTAGCTCTTTGCAAAAGAGAGATATTGGCAAGGAAAAGCTGTCTTGTACCTTTGCATTTTTCTCCCAAACGAAGGACACTAGAAAGAAAATTTTAAAGCCTCCTGTTAGGCCATCATCTGCACGACATAGCCCTGAATTTTCCAATGCGTAGCTCTTTGCAAAAGAGAGATATTGGCAAGGAAAAGCTGTCTTGTACCTTTGCATTTTTCTCCCAAACGAAGGACACTAGAAAGAAAATTTTAAAGCCTCCTGTTAGGCCATCATCTACACGACATAGCCCTGAATTTTCCAATGCGCAGCTCTTTGCAAAAGAGAGATATTGGCAAGGAAAAGCTGTCTTGTACCTTTGCATTTTTCTCCCAAACGAAGGACACTAGAAAGAAAATTTTAAAGCCTCCTGTTAGGCCATCATCTACACGACATAGCCCTGAATTTTCCAATGCGTAGCTCTTTGCAAAAGAGAGATATTGGCAAGGAAAAGCAGTCTTGTACCTTTGCATTTTTCTCCCAAACGAAGGACACTAGAAAGAAAATTTTAAAGCCTCCTGTTAGGCCATCATCTACACGACATAGCCCTGAATTTTCCAATGCGCAGCTCTTTGCAAAAGAGAGATATTGGCAAGGAAATGCTGTCTTGTACCTTTGCATTTTTCTCCCAAACGAAGGACACTAGAAAGAAAATTTTAAAGCCTCCTGTTAGGCCATCATCTACACGACATAGCCCTGAATTTTCCAATGCGCAGCTCTTTGCAAAAGAGAGATATTGGCAAGGAAATGCTGTCTTGTACCTTTGCATTTTTCTCCCAAACGAAGGACACTAGAAAGAAAATTTTAAAGCCTCCTGTTAGGCCATCATCTACACGACATAGCCCTGAATTTTCCAATGCGCAGCTCTTTGCAAAAGAGAGATATTGGCAAGGAAAAGCTGTCTTGTACCATTGCATTTTTCTCCCAAACGAAGGACACTAGAAAGAAAATTTTAAAGCCTCCTGTTAGGCCATCATCTACACGACATAGCCCTGAATTTTCCAATGCGTAGCTCTTTGCAAAAGAGAGATATTGGCAAGGAAAAGCTGTCTTGTACCTTTGCATTTTTCTCCCAAACGAAGGACACTAGAAAGAAAATTTTAAAGCCTCCTGTTAGGCCATCATCTACACGACATAGCCCTGAATTTTCCAATGCGCAGCTCTTTGCAAAAGAGAGATATTGGCAAGGAAAAGCTGTCTTGTACCTTTGCATTTTTCTCCCAAACGAAGGTCACTAGAAAGAAAATTTTAAAGCCTCCTGTTAGGCCATCATCTACACGACATAGCCCTGAATTTTCCAATGCGTAGCTCTTTGCAAAAGAGAGATATTGGCAAGGAAATGCTGTCTTGTACCTTTGCATTTTTCTCCCAAACGAAGGACACTAGAAAGAAAATTTTAAAGCCTCCTGTTAGGCCATCATCTACACGACATAGCCCTGAATTTTCCAATGCGCAGCTCTTTGCAAAAGAGAGATATTGGCAAGGAAAAGCTGTCTTGTACCATTGCATTTTTCTCCCAAACGAAGGACACTAGAAAGAAAATTTTAAAGCCTCCTGTTAGGCCATCATCTACACGACATAGCCCTGAATTTTCCAATGCGTAGCTCTTTGCAAAAGAGAGATATTGGCAAGGAAAAGCTGTCTTGTACCTTTGCATTTTTCTCCCAAACGAAGGACACTAGAAAGAAAATTTTAAAGCCTCCTGTTAGGCCATCATCTACACGACATACCCCTGAATTTTCCAATGCGTAGCTCTTTGCAAAAGAGAGATATTGGCAAGGAAAAGCTGTCTTGTACCTTTGCATTTTTCTCCCAAACGAAGGACACTAGAAAGAAAATTTTAAAGCCTCCTGTTAGGCCATCATCTACACGACATAGCCCTGAATTTTCCAATGCGCAGCTCTTTGCAAAAGAGAGATATTGGCAAGGAAAATCTGTCTTGTACCATTGCATTTTTCTCCCAAACGAAGGACACTAGAAAGAAAATTTTAAAGCCTCCTGTTAGGCCATCATCTACACGACATAGCCCTGAATTTTCCAATGCGTAGCTCTTTGCAAAAGAGAGATATTGGCAAGGAAAAGCTGTCTTGTACCTTTGCATTTTTCTCCCAAACGAAGGACACTAGAAAGAAAATTTTAAAGCCTCCTGTTAGGCCATCATCTACACGACATAGCCCTGAATTTTCCAATGCGCAGCTCTTTGCAAAAGAGAGATATTGGCAAGGAAAAGCTGTCTTGTACCTTTGCATTTTTCTCCCAAACGAAGGTCACTAGAAAGAAAATTTTAAAGCCTCCTGTTAGGCCATCATCTACACGACATAGCCCTGAATTTTCCAATGCGTAGCTCTTTGCAAAAGAGAGATATTGGCAAGGAAATGCTGTCTTGTACCTTTGCATTTTTCTCCCAAACGAAGGACACTAGAAAGAAAATTTTAAAGCCTCCTGTTAGGCCATCATCTACACGACATAGCCCTGAATTTTCCAATGCGCAGCTCTTTGCAAAAGAGAGATATTGGCAAGGAAAAGCTGTCTTGTACCATTGCATTTTTCTCCCAAACGAAGGACACTAGAAAGAAAATTTTAAAGCCTCCTGTTAGGCCATCATCTACACGACATAGCCCTGAATTTTCCAATGCGCAGCTCTTTGCAAAAGAGAGATATTGGCATGGAAAAGCTGTCTTGTACCATTGCATTTTTCTCCCAAACGAAGGACACTAGAAAGAAAATGTTAAAGCCTCCTGTTAGGCCATCATCTACACGACATAGCCCTGAATTTTCCAATGCGCAGCTCTTTGCAAAAGAGAGATATTGGCAAGGAAAAGCTGTCTTGTACCTTTGCATTTTTCTCCCAAACGAAGGACACTAGAAAGAAAATTTTAAAGCCTCCTGTTAGGCCATCATCTACACGACATAGCCCTCAATTTTCCAATGCGCAGCTCTTTGCAAAAGAGAGATATTGGCAAGGAAAAGCTGTCTTGTACCATTGCATTTTTCTCCCAAACGAAGGACACTAGAAAGAAAATTTTAAAGCCTCCTGTTAGGCCATCATCTACACGACATAGCCCTGAATTTTCCAATGCGCAGCTCTTTGCAAAAGAGAGATATTGGCAAGGAAAAGCTGTCTTGTACCATTGCATTTTTCTCCCAAACGAAGGACACTAGAAAGAAAATTTTAAAGCCTCCTGTTAGGCCATCATCTACACGACATAGCCCTGAATTTTCCAACGCGCAGCTCTTTGCAAAAGAGAGATATTGGCATGGAAAAGCTGTCTTGTACCATTGCATTTTTCTCCCAAACGAAGGACACTAGAAAGAAAATGTTAAAGCCTCCTGTTAGGCCATCATCTACACGACATAGCCCTGAATTTTCCAATGCGCAGCTCTTTGCAAAAGAGAGATATTGGCAAGGAAAAGCTGTCTTGTACCTTTGCATTTTTCTCCCAAACGAAGGACACTAGAAAGAAAATTTTAAAGCCTCCTGTTAGGCCATCATCTACACGACATAGCCCTGAATTTTCCAATGCGCAGCTCTTTGCAAAAGAGAGATATTGGCAAGGAAAAGCTGTCTTGTACCATTGCATTTTTCTCCCAAACGAAGGACACTAGAAAGAAAATTTTAAAGCCTCCTGTTAGGCCATCATCTACACGACATAGCCCTGAATTTTCCAATGCGCAGCTCTTTGCAAAAGAGAGATATTGGCAAGGAAAAGCTGTCTTGTACCATTGCATTTTTCTCCCAAACGAAGGACACTAGAAAGAAAATTTTAAAGCCTCCTGTTAGGCCATCATCTACACGACATAGCCCTGAATTTTCCAATGCGCAGCTCTTTGCAAAAGAGAGATATTGGCAAGGAAAAGCTGTCTTGTACCTTTGCATTTTTCTCCCAAACGAAGGACACTAGAAAGAAAATTTTAAAGCCTCCTGTTAGGCCATCATCTACACGACATAGCCCTGAATTTTCCAATGCGTAGCTCTTTGCAAAAGAGAGATATTGGCAAGGAAAAGCTGTCTTGTACCTTTGCATTTTTCTCATAAACGAAGGACGCTAGAAAGAAAATTTTAAAGCCTCCTGTTAGGCCATCATCTACACGACATAGCCCTGAATTTTCCAATGCGCAGCTCTTTGCAAAAGAGAGATATTGGCAAGGAAAAGCTGTCTTGTACCTTTGCATTTTTCTCCCAAACGAAGGTCACTAGAAAGAAAATTTTAAAGCCTCCTGTTAGGCCATCATCTACACGACATAGCCCTGAATTTTCCAATGCGTAGCTCTTTGCAAAAGAGAGATATTGGCAAGGAAAAGCTGTCTTGTACCTTTGCATTTTTCTCCCAAACGAAGGACACTAGAAAGAAAATTTTAAAGCCTCCTGTTAGACCATCATCTACACGACATAGCCCTGAATTTTCCAATGCGCAGCTCTTTGCAAAAGAGAGATATTGGCAAGGAAAAGCTGTCTTGTACCATTGCATTTTTCTCCCAAACGAAGGACACTAGAAAGAACATTTTAAAGCCTGCTGTTAGGCCATCATCTACACGACATAGCCCTGAATTTTCCAATGCGCAGCTCTTTGCAAAAGAGAGATATTGGCAAGGAAAAGCTGTCTTGTACCTTTGCATTTTTCTCCCAAACGAAGGTCACTAGAAAGAAAATTTTAAAGCCTCCTGTTAGGCCATCATCTACACGACATAGCCCTGAATTTTCCAATGCGTAGCTCTTTGCAAAAGAGAGATATTTGCAAGGAAAAGCTGTCTTGTACCTTTGCATTTTTCTCCCAAACGAAGGACACTAGAAAGAAAATTTTAAAGCCTCCTGTTAGGCCATCATCTACACGACATAGCCCTGAATTTTCCAATGCGCAGCTCTTTGCAAAAGAGAGATATTGGCAAGGAAAAGCTGTCTTGTACCTTTGCATTTTTCTCCCAAACGAAGGACACTAGAAAGAAAATTTTAAAGCCTCCTGTTAGGCCATCATCTACACGACATAGCCCTGAATTTTCCAATGCGCAGCTCTTTGCAAAAGAGAGATATTGGCAAGGAAAAGCTGTCTTGTACCATTGCATTTTTCTCCCAAACGAAGGACACTAGAAAGAAAATTTTAAAGCCTCCTGTTAGGCCATCATCTACACGACATAGCCCTGAATTTTCCAATGCGCAGCTCTTTGCAAAAGAGAGATATTGGCAAGGAAAAGCTGTCTTGTACCATTGCATTTTTCTCCCAAACGAAGGACACTAGAAAGAAAATGTTAAAGCCTCCTGTTAGGCCATCATCTACACGACATAGCCCTGAATTTTCCAATGCGCAGCTCTTTGCAAAAGAGAGATATTGGCAAGGAAAAGCTGTCTTGTACCTTTGCATTTTTCTCCCAAACGAAGGACACTAGAAAGAAAATTTTAAAGCCTCCTGTTAGGCCATCATCTACACGACATAGCCCTGAATTTTCCAATGCGCAGCTCTTTGCAAAAGAGAGATATTGGCAAGGAAAAGCTGTCTTGTACCATTGCATTTTTCTCCCAAACGAAGGACACTAGAAAGAAAATTTTAAAGCCTCCTGTTAGGCCATCATCTACACGACATAGCCCTGAATTTTCCAATGCGCAGCTCTTTGCAAAAGAGAGATATTGGCAAGGAAAAGCTGTCTTGTACCTTTGCATTTTTCTCCCAAACGAAGGTCACTAGAAAGAAAATTTTAAAGCCTCCTGTTAGGCCATCATCTACACGACATAGCCCTGAATTTTCCAATGCGCAGCTCTTTGCAAAAGAGAGATATTGGCAAGGAAAAGCTGTCTTGTACCATTGCATTTTTCTCCCAAACGAAGGACACTAGAAAGAAAATGTTAAAGCCTCCTGTTAGGCCATCATCTACACGACATAGCCCTGAATTTTCCAATGCGCAGCTCTTTGCAAAAGAGAGATATTGGCAAGGAAAAGCTGTCTTGTACCTTTGCATTTTTCTCCCAAACGAAGGTCACTAGAAAGAAAATTTTAAAGCCTCCTGTTAGGCCATCATCTACACGACATAGCCCTGAATTTTCCAATGCGCAGCTCTTTGCAAAAGAGAGATATTGGCAAGGAAAAGCTGTCTTGTACCATTGCATTTTTCTCCCAAACGAAGGACACTAGAAAGAAAATTTTAAAGCCTCCTGTTAGGCCATTATCTACACGACATAGCCCTGAATTTTCTAATGCGCAGCTCTTTGCAAAAGAGAGATATTGGCAAGGAAAAGCTGTCTTGTACCTTTGCATTTTTCTCCCAAACGAAGGACACTAGAAAGAAAATTTTAAAGCCTCCTGTTAGGCCATCATCTACACGACATAGCCCTGAATTTTCCAATGCGCAGCTCTTTGCAAAAGAGAGATATTGGCAAGGAAAAGCTGTCTTGTACCTTTGCATTTTTCTCCCAAACGAAGGTCACTAGAAAGAAAATTTTAAAGCCCCCTGTTAGGCCATCATCTACACGACATAGCCCTGAATTTTCCAATGCGCAGCTCTTTGCAAAAGAGAGATATTGGCACGGAAAAGCTGTCTTGTACCATTGCATTTTTCTCCCAAACGAAGGACACTAGAAAGAACATTTTAAAGCCTCCTGTTAGGCCATCATCTACACGACATAGCCCTGAATTTTCCAATGCGTAGCTCTTTGCAAAAGAGAGATATTTGCAAGGAAAAGCTGTCTTGTACCTTTGCATTTTTCTCCCAAACGAAGGACACTAGAAAGAAAATGTTAAAGCCTCCTGTTAGGCCATCATCTACACGACATAGCCCTGAATTTTCCAATGCGCAGCTCTTTGCAAAAGAGCGATATTGGCAAGGAAAAGCTGTCTTGTACCTTTGCATTTTTCTCCCAAACGAAGGACACTAGAAAGAAAATTTTAAAGCCTCCTGTTAGGCCATCATCTACACGACATAGCCCTGAATTTTCCAATGCGCAGCTCTTTGCAAAAGAGAGATATTGGCAAGGAAAAGCTGTCTTGTACCTTTGCATTTTTCTCCCAAACGAAGGACACTAGAAAGAAAATTTTAAAGCCTCCTGTTAGGCCATCATCTACACGACATAGCCCTGAATTTTCCAATGCGCAGCTCTTTGCAAAAGAGAGATATTGGCAAGGAAAAGCTGTCTTGTACCATTGCATTTTTCTCCCAAACGAAGGACACTAGAAAGAAAATTTTAAAGCCTCCTGTTAGGCCATCATCTACACGACATAGCCCTGAATTTTCCAATGCGCAGCTCTTTGCAAAAGAGAGATATTGGCAAGGAAAAGCTGTCTTGTACCATTGCATTTTTCTCCCAAACGAAGGACACTAGAAAGAAAATGTTAAAGCCTCCTGTTAGGCCATCATCTACACGACATAGCCCTGAATTTTCCAATGCGCAGCTCTTTGCAAAAGAGAGATATTGGCAAGGAAAAGCTGTCTTGTACCTTTGCATTTTTCTCCCAAACGAAGGACACTAGAAAGAAAATTTTAAAGCCTCCTGTTAGGCCATCATCTACACGACATAGCCCTGAATTTTCCAATGCGCAGCTCTTTGCAAAAGAGAGATATTGGCAAGGAAAAGCTGTCTTGTACCATTGCATTTTTCTCCCAAACGAAGGACACTAGAAAGAAAATTTTAAAGCCTCCTGTTAGGCCATCATCTACACGACATAGCCCTGAATTTTCCAATGCGCAGCTCTTTGCAAAAGAGAGATATTGGCAAGGAAAAGCTGTCTTGTACCTTTGCATTTTTCTCCCAAACGAAGGTCACTAGAAAGAAAATTTTAAAGCCCCCTGTTAGGCCATCATCTACACGACATAGCCCTGAATTTTCCAATGCGCAGCTCTTTGCAAAAGAGAGATATTGGCAAGGAAAAGCTGTCTTGTACCATTGCATTTTTCTCCCAAACGAAGGACACTAGAAAGAAAATGTTAAAGCCTCCTGTTAGGCCATCATCTACACGACATAGCCCTGAATTTTCCAATGCGCAGCTCTTTGCAAAAGAGAGATATTGGCAAGGAAAAGCTATCTTGTACCTTTGCATTTTTCTCCCAAACGAAGGTCACTAGAAAGAAAATTTTAAAGCCTCCTGTTAGGCCATCATCTACACGACATAGCCCTGAATTTTCCAATGCGCAGCTCTTTGCAAAAGAGAGATATTGGCAAGGAAAAGCTGTCTTGTACCATTGCATTTTTCTCCCAAACGAAGGACACTAGAAAGAAAATTTTAAAGCCTCCTGTTAGGCCATTATCTACACGACATAGCCCTGAATTTTCCAATGCGCAGCTCTTTGCAAAAGAGAGATATTGGCAAGGAAAAGCTGTCTTGTACCTTTGCATTTTTCTCCCAAACGAAGGACACTAGAAAGAAAATTTTAAAGCCTCCTGTTAGGCCATCATCTACACGACATAGCCCTGAATTTTCCAATGCGCAGCTCTTTGCAAAAGAGAGATATTGGCAAGGAAAAGCTGTCTTGTACCTTTGCATTTTTCTCCCAAACGAAGGTCACTAGAAAGAAAATTTTAAAGCCCCCTGTTAGGCCATCATCTACACGACATAGCCCTGAATTTTCCAATGCGCAGCTCTTTGCAAAAGAGAGATATTGGCACGGAAAAGCTGTCTTGTACCATTGCATTTTTCTCCCAAACGAAGGACACTAGAAAGAACATTTTAAAGCCTCCTGTTAGGCCATCATCTACACGACATAGCCCTGAATTTTCCAATGCGTAGCTCTTTGCAAAAGAGAGATATTTGCAAGGAAAAGCTGTCTTGTACCTTTGCATTTTTCTCCCAAACGAAGGACACTAGAAAGAAAATGTTAAAGCCTCCTGTTAGGCCATCATCTACACGACATAGCCCTGAATTTTCCAATGCGCAGCTCTTTGCAAAAGAGAGATATTGGCAAGGAAAAGCTGTCTTGTACCTTTGCATTTTTCTCCCAAACGAAGGACACTAGAAAGAAAATTTTAAAGCCTCCTGTTAGGCCATCATCTACACGACATAGCCCTGAATTTTCCAATGCGCAGCTCTTTGCAAAAGAGAGATATTGGCAAGGAAAAGCTGTCTTGTACCTTTGCATTTTTCTCCCAAACGAAGGACACTAGAAATAAAATTTTAAAGCCTCCTGTTAGGCCATCATCTACACGACATAGCCCTGAATTTTTCAATGCGCAGCTCTTTGCAAAAGAGAGATATTGGCAAGGAAAAGCTGTCTTGTACCTTTGCATTTTTCTCCCAAACGAAGGTCACTAGAAAGAAAATTTTAAAGCCCCCTGTTAGGCCATCATCTACACGACATAGCCCTGAATTTTCCAATGCGCAGCTCTTTGCAAAAGAGAGATATTGGCAAGGAAAAGCTGTCTTGTACCATTGCATTTTTCTCCCAAACGAAGGACACTAGAAAGAAAATTTTAAAGCCTCCTGTTAGGCCATCATCTACACGACATAGCCCTGAATTTTCCAATGCGCAGCTCTTTGCAAAAGAGAGATATTGGCAAGGAAAAGCTGTCTTGTACCATTGCATTTTTCTCCCAAACGAAGGACACTAGAAAGAAAATTTTAAAGCCTCCTGTTAGGCCATCATCTACACGACATAGCCCTGAATTTTCCAATGCGCAGCTCTTTGCAAAAGAGAGATATTGGCAAGGAAAAGCTGTCTTGTACCTTTGCATTTTTCTCCCAAACGAAGGACACTAGAAAGAAAATTTTAAAGCCTCCTGTTAGGCCATCATCTACACGACATAGCCCAGAATTTTCCAATGCGCAGCTCTTTGCAAAAGAGAGATATTGGCAAGGAAAAGCTGTTTTGTACCATTGCATTTTTCTCCCAAACGAAGGACACTAGAAAGAAAATTTTAAAGCCTCCTGTTAGGCAATCATCTACACGACATAGCCCTGAATTTTCCAATGCGTAGCTCTTTGCAAAAGAGAGATATTGGCAAGGAAAAGCTGTCTTGTACCTTTGCATTTTTCTCATAAACGAAGGACGCTAGAAAGAAAATTTTAAAGCCTCCTGTTAGGCCATCATCTACACGACATAGCCCTGAATTTTCCAATGCGCAGCTCTTTGCAAAAGAGAGATATTGGCAAGGAAAAGCTGTCTTGTACCTTTGCATTTTTCTCCCAAACGAAGGTCACTAGAAAGAAAATTTTAAAGCCTCCTGTTAGGCCATCATCTACACGACATAGCCCTGAATTTTCCAATGCGTAGCTCTTTGCAAAAGAGAGATATTGGCAAGGAAAAGCTGTCTTGTACCTTTGCATTTTTCTCCCAAACGAAGGACACTAGAAAGAAAATTTTAAAGCCTCCTGTTAGACCATCATCTACACGACATAGCCCTGAATTTTCCAATGCGCAGCTCTTTGCAAAAGAGAGATATTGGCAAGGAAAAGCTGTCTTGTACCATTGCATTTTTCTCCCAAACGAAGGACACTAGAAAGAACATTTTAAAGCCTGCTGTTAGGCCATCATCTACACGACATAGCCCTGAATTTTCCAATGCGCAGCTCTTTGCAAAAGAGAGATATTGGCAAGGAAAAGCTGTCTTGTACCTTTGCATTTTTCTCCCAAACGAAGGTCACTAGAAAGAAAATTTTAAAGCCTCCTGTTAGGCCATCATCTACACGACATAGCCCTGAATTTTCCAATGCGTAGCTCTTTGCAAAAGAGAGATATTTGCAAGGAAAAGCTGTCTTGTACCTTTGCATTTTTCTCCCAAACGAAGGACACTAGAAAGAAAATTTTAAAGCCTCCTGTTAGGCCATCATCTACACGACATAGCCCTGAATTTTCCAATGCGCAGCTCTTTGCAAAAGAGAGATATTGGCAAGGAAAAGCTGTCTTGTACCTTTGCATTTTTCTCCCAAACGAAGGACACTAGAAAGAAAATTTTAAAGCCTCCTGTTAGGCCATCATCTACACGACATAGCCCTGAATTTTCCAATGCGCAGCTCTTTGCAAAAGAGAGATATTGGCAAGGAAAAGCTGTCTTGTACCATTGCATTTTTCTCCCAAACGAAGGACACTAGAAAGAAAATTTTAAAGCCTCCTGTTAGGCCATCATCTACACGACATAGCCCTGAATTTTCCAATGCGCAGCTCTTTGCAAAAGAGAGATATTGGCAAGGAAAAGCTGTCTTGTACCATTGCATTTTTCTCCCAAACGAAGGACACTAGAAAGAAAATGTTAAAGCCTCCTGTTAGGCCATCATCTACACGACATAGCCCTGAATTTTCCAA
>NW_026968331.1:0-103253 GCF_028390025.1 Pseudophryne corroboree
TATGACATCACGATCCATGCAATGCAGTATGCAATGCAAAATTATGACATCACAATCCATGCAATGCAGTATGCAATGCAAAATTATGACATCACAATCCGTGCAATGCAGTATGCAATGCAAAATTATGACATCATAATCCGTGCAATGCAGTATGCAATGCAAAATTATGACATCATAATCCATGCAAAGCATCATTTAATGCAAAATTATGACATCACAATCCATGCAATGCAGTATGCAATGCAAAATTATGACATCACAATCCATGCAATGCAAAATTATGACATCACAATCCATGCAATGCAGTATGCAATGCAAAATTATAACATAATAATCCATGCAAAGCATAATTTAATGCAAAATTATGACATCACAATCCATGCAATGCAGTATGCAAAGCAAAATTATGACATCACAATCCATGCAAAGCATAATTTAATGCAACATTATGACATCACAATCCATGCAATGCAGTATGCAAAGCAAAACTATGACATCACAATCCATGCAAAGCATAATTTAATGCAACATTATGACATCACAATCCATGCAATGCAGTATGCAATGCAAAATTATGACATCACAATCCATGCAATGCAGTATGCAATGCAAAATTATGATATCACAATCCATGCAATGCAGTATGCAATGCAAAATTATGACATCACAATCCAAGCAATGCAGTATGCAATGCAAAATTATGACATCATAATCCATGCAAAGCATAATTTAATGCAAAATTATGACATCACAATCCATGCAATGCAGTATGCAATGCAAAATTATGAAATCATAATCCATGCAAAGCATCATTTAATGCAAAATGATGACATCACAATCCATGCAATGCAGTATGCAATGCAAAATTATGACATCATAATCCATGCAAAGCATCATTTAATGCAAAATGATGACATCACAATCCATGCAATGCAGTATGCAATGCAAAATGATGACATCACAATCCATGCAATGCAGTATGCAATGCAAAATTATGACATCATAATCCATGCAAAGCATCATTTAATGCAAAATTATGACATCACAATCCATGCAATGCAGTATGCAATGCAAAATTATGACATCACAATCCATGCAATGCAAAATTATGACATCACAATCCATGCAATGCAGTATGCAATGCAAAATTATAACATAATAATCCATGCAAAGCATAATTTAATGCAAAATTATGACATCACAATCCATGCAATGCAGTATGCAAAGCAAAATTATGACATCAAAATCCATGCAAAGCATAATTTCATGCAACATTATGACATCACAATCCATGCAATGCAGTATGCAAAGCAAAATTATGACATCACAATCCATGCAAAGCATAATTTAATGCAACATTATGACATCACAATCCATGCAATGCAGTATGCAATGCAAAATTATGACATCACAATCCATGCAATGCAGTATGCAATGCAAAATTATGATATCACAATCCATGCAACGCAGTATGCAATGCAAAATTATGACATCACAATCCAAGCAATGCAGTATGCAATGCAAAATTATGACATCATAATCCATGCAAAGCATCATTTAATGCAAAATTATGACATCACAATCCATGCAATGCAGTATGCAATGCAAAATTATGACATCACAATCCATGCAAAGCATCATTTAATGCAAAATTATGACATCACAATCCATGCAATGCAGTATGCAATGCAAAATTATGACATCACAATCCATGCAATGCAGTATGCAATGCAAAATTATGACATCATAATCCATGCAAAGCATCATTTAATGCAAAATGATGACATCACAATCCATGCAATGTAGTATGCAAAGCAAAATTATGACATCACAATCCATGCAAAGCATAATTTAATGCAAAATTATGACATCACGATCCATGCAATGCAGTATGCATTGCAAAATTATGACATCACAATCCATGCAAAGCATCATTTAATGCAAAATTATGACATCACAATCCATGCAATGCAGTATGCAATGCAAAATTATGACATCATAATCCATGCAAAGCATCATTTAATGCAAAATTATGACATCACAATCCATGCAATGCAGTATGCAATGCAACATTATGACATCACAATCCATGCAATGCAGTATGCAATGCAAATTATGAAATCATAATCCATGCAAAGCATCATTTAATGCAAAATGATGACATCACAATCCATGCAATGCAGTATGCAATGCAAAATTATGACATCACAATTCATGCAATGCAGTATGCAATGCAAAATTATGACATCATAATCCATGCAAAGCATCATTTAATGCAAAATTATGACATCACAATCCATGCAATGTAGTATGCAAAGCAAAATTATGACATCACAATCCATGCAAAGCATAATTTAATGCAAAATTATGACATCACGATCCATGCAATGCAGTATGCATTGCAAAATTATGACATCACAATCCATGCAAAGCATCATTTAATGCAAAATTATGACATCACGATCCATGCAATGCAGTATGCAATGCAAAATTATGACATCACAATCCATGCAATGCAGTATGCAATGCAAAATTATGACATCACAATCCGTGCAATGCAGTATGCAATGCAAAATTATGACATCATAATCCATGCAAAGCATAATTTCATGCAAAATTATGACATCACAACCCATGCAATGCAGTCTGCAATGCAAAATTATGACATCACAATCCATGCAAAGCATCATTTAATGCAAAATTATGACATCACAATCCATGCAATGCAGTATGCAATGCAAAATTATGACATCACAATCCATGCAATGCAGTATGCAATGCAAAATTATGACATAATAATCCATGCAAAGCATAATTTAATGCAAAATTATGACATTACAATCCATGCAATGCAGTATGCAAAGCAAAATTATGACATCACAATCCAGGCAAAGCATAATTTAATGCAACATTATGACATCACAATCCATGCAATGCAGTCTGCAATGCAAAATTATGACATCACAATCCATGCAATGCAGTATGCAATGCAAAATTATGATATCACAATCCATGCAATGCAGTATGCAATGCAAAATTATGACATCATAATCCATGCACAGCATCATTTAATGCAAAATTATGACATTACAATCCATGCAATGCAGTATGCAAAGCAAAATTATGACATCACAATCCAGGCAAAGCATAATTTAATGCAACATTATGACATCACAATCCATGCAATGCAGTCTACAATGCAAAATTATGACATCACAATCCATGCAATGCAGTATGCAATGCAAAATTATGATATCACAATCCATGCAATGCAGTATGCAATGCAAAATTATGACATCATAATCCATGCAAAGCATCATTTAATGCAAAATTATGACATCACAGTCCATGCAATGCAGTATGCAATGCAACACTATGACATCACAATCCATGCAAAGCATAATTTAATGCAAAATTATGACATCACGATCCATGCAATGCAGTATGCAATGCAAAATTATGACATCACAATCCATGCAAAGCATCATTTAATGCAAAATTATGACATCACAATCCATGCAATGCAGTATGCAATGCAAAATTATGACATCACAATCCATGCAATGCAGTATGCAATGCAAAATTATGATATCACAATCCATGCAACGCAGTATGCAATGCAAAATTATGACATCACAATCCAAGCAATGCAGTATGCAATGCAAAATTATGACATCACAATCCATGCAATGCAGTATGCAATGCAAAATTATGATATCACAATCCATGCAATGCAGTATGCAATGCAAAATTATGACATCACAATCCATGCAATGCAGTATGCAATGCAAAATTATGACATCATAATCCATGCAAAGCATCATTTAATGCAAAATGATGACATCACAATCCATGCAATGCAGTATGCAATGCAAAATGATGACATCACAATCCATGCAATGCAGTATGCAATGCAAAATTATGACATCATAATCCATGCAAAGCATCATTTAATGCAAAATTATGACATCACAATCCATGCAATGCAGTATGCAATGCAACATTATGACATCACAATCCATGCAATGCAGTATGCAATGCAAATTATGAAATCATAATCCATGCAAAGCATCATTTAATGCAAAATGATGACATCACAATCCATGCAATGCAGTATGCAATGCAAAATTATGACATCACAATTCATGCAATGCAGTATGCAATGCAAAATTATGACATCATAATCCATGCAAAGCATCATTTAATGCAAAATTATGACATCACAATCCATGCAATGTAGTATGCAAAGCAAAATTATGACATCACAATCCATGCAAAGCATAATTTAATGCAAAATTATGACATCACGATCCATGCAATGCAGTATGCAATGCAAAATTATGACATCACAATCCATGCAAAGCATCATTTAATGCAAAATTATGACATCACGATCCATGCAATGCAGTATGCAATGCAAAATTATGACATCACAATCCATGCAATGCAGTATGCAATGCAAAATTATGACATCACAATCCGTGCAATGCAGTATGCAATGCAAAATTATGACATCATAATCCATGCAAAGCATAATTTCATGCAAAATTATGACATCACAACCCATGCAATGCAGTCTGCAATGCAAAATTATGACATCACAATCCATGCAAAGCATCATTTAATGCAAAATTATGACATCACAATCCATGCAATGCAGTATGCAATGCAAAATTATGACATAATAATCCATGCAAAGCATAATTTAATGCAAAATTATGACATTACAATCCATGCAATGCAGTATGCAAAGCAAAATTATGACATCACAATCCAGGCAAAGCATAATTTAATGCAACATTATGACATCACAATCCATGCAATGCAGTCTGCAATGCAAAATTATGACATCACAATCCATGCAATGCAGTATGCAATGCAAAATTATGATATCACAATCCATGCAATGCAGTATGCAATGCAAAATTATGACATCATAATCCATGCAAAGCATCATTTAATGCAAAATTATGACATTACAATCCATGCAATGCAGTATGCAAAGCAAAATTATGACATCACAATCCAGGCAAAGCATAATTTAATGCAACATTATGACATCACAATCCATGCAATGCAGTCTACAATGCAAAATTATGACATCACAATCCATGCAATGCAGTATGCAATGCAAAATTATGATATCACAATCCATGCAATGCAGTATGCAATGCAAAATTATGACATCATAATCCATGCAAAGCATCATTTAATGCAAAATTATGACATCACAGTCCATGCAATGCAGTATGCAATGCAAAACTATGACATCACAATCCATGCAAAGCATAATTTAATGCAAAATTATGACATCACGATCCATGCAATGCAGTATGCAATGCAAAATTATGACATCACAATCCATGCAAAGCATCATTTAATGCAAAATTATGACATCACAATCCATGCAATGCAGTATGCAATGCAAAATTATGACATCACAATCCAAGCAATGCAGTATGCAATGCAAAATTATGACATCATAATCCATGCAAAGCATCATTTAATGCAAAATTATGACATCACAATCCATGCAATGCAGTATGCAATGCAAAATTATGAAATCATAATCCATGCAAAGCATCATTTAATGCAAAATGATGACATCACAATCCATGCAATGCAGTATGCAATGCAAAATTATGACATCACAATTCATGCAATGCAGTATGCAATGCAAAATTATGACATCATAATCCATGCAAAGCATCATTTAATGCAAAATTATGACATCACAATCCATGCAATGCAGTATGCAAAGCAAAATTATGACATCACAATCCATGCAAAGCATAATTTAATGCAAAATTATGACATCACGATCCATGCAATGCAGTATGCAATGCAAAATTATGACATCACAATCCATGCAAAGCATCATTTAATGCAAAATTATGACATCACGATCCATGCAATGCAGTATGCAATGCAAAATTATGACATCACAATCCATGCAATGCAGTATGCAATGCAAAATTATGACATCACAATCCGTGCAATGCAGTATGCAATGCAAAATTATGACATCATAATCCATGCAAAGCATAATTTAATGCAAAATTATGACATCACAACCCATGCAATGCAGTCTGCAATGCAAAATTATGACATCACAATCCATGCAAAGCATCATTTAATG
This sequence comes from Pseudophryne corroboree, assembly GCF_028390025.1. Classification (NCBI taxonomy): domain Eukaryota; kingdom Metazoa; phylum Chordata; class Amphibia; order Anura; family Myobatrachidae; genus Pseudophryne; species Pseudophryne corroboree. Next base: position 6,143 of record NW_026968331.1, read on the forward strand.
CAAAATTATGACATCACAATCCATGCAATGCAGTATGCAATGCAAAATTATGACATCACAATCCATGCAATGCAGTATGCAATGCAAAATTATGACATCATAATCCATGCAAAGCATCATTTAATGCAAAATGATGACATCACAATCCATGCAATGCAGTATGCAATGCAAAATGATGACATCACAATCCATGCAATGCAGTATGCAATGCAAAATTATGACATCATAATCCATGCAAAGCATCATTTAATGCAAAATTATGACATCACAATCCATGCAATGCAGTATGCAATGCAAAATTATGACATCACAATCCATGCAATGCAAAATTATGACATCACAATCCATGCAATGCAGTATGCAATGCAAAATTATAACATAATAATCCATGCAAAGCATAATTTAATGCAAAATTATGACATCACAATCCATGCAATGCAGTATGCAAAGCAAAATTATGACATCACAATCCATGCAAAGCATAATTTAATGCAACATTATGACATCACAATCCATGCAATGCAGTATGCAAAGCAAAATTATGACATCACAATCCATGCAAAGCATAATTTAATGCAACATTATGACATCACAATCCATGCAATGATGTATGCAATGCAAAATTATGACATCACAATCCATGCAATGCAGTATGCAATGCAAAATTATGATATCACAATCCATGCAATGCAGTATGCAATGCAAAATTATGACATCACAATCCATGCAATGCAGTATGTAATGCAAGATTATGACATCACAATCCATGCAATGCAGTATGCAATGCAAAATTATGACATCATAATCCATGCAAAGCATCATTTAATGCAAAATTATGACATCACAATCCATGCAATGCAGTATGCAGAGCAAAATTATGACATCACAATCCATGCAATGCAAAATTATGACATCACAATCCATGCAATGCAGTATGCAATGCAAAATTATAACATAATAATCCATGCAAAGCATAATTTAATGCAAAATTATGACATCACAATCCATGCAATGCAGTATGCAAAGCAAAATTATGACATCACAATCCATGCAAAGCATAATTTAATGCAACATTATGACATCACAATCCATGCAATGCAGTATGCAAAGCAAAATTATGACATCACAATCCATGCAAAGCATAATTTAATGCAACATTATGACATCACAATCCATGCAATGCAGTATGCAATGCAAAATTATGACATCACAATCCATGCAATGCAGTATGCAATGCAAAATTATGATATCACAATCCATGCAATGCAGTATGCAATGCAAAATTATGACATCACAATCCAAGCAATGCAGTATGCAATGCAAAATTATGACATCATAATCCATGCAAAGCATCATTTAATGCAAAATTATGACATCACAATCCATGCAATGCAGTATGCAATGCAAAATTATGAAATCATAATCCATGCAAAGCATCATTTAATGCAAAATGATGACATCACAATCCATGCAATGCAGTATGCAATGCAAAATCATGACATCACAATTCATGCAATGCAGTATGCAATGCAAAATTATGACATCATAATCCATGCAAAGCATAATTTAATGCAAAATTATGACATCACAACCCATGCAATGCAGTCTGCAATGCAAAATTATGACATCACAATCCATGCAAAGCATCATTTAATGCAAAATTATGACATCACAATCCATGCAATGCAGTATGCAATGCAAAATTATGACATCACAATCCATGCAATGCAGTATGCAATGCAAAATTATGACATAATAATCCATGCAAAGCATAATTTAATGCAAAATTATGACATCACAATCCATGCAATGCAGTATGCAAAGCAAAATTATGACATCACAATCCAGGCAAAGCATAATTTAATGCAACATTATGACATCACAATCCATGCAATGCAGTATGCAATGCAAAATTATGACATCACAATCCATGCAATGCAGTATGCAATGCAAAATTATGATATCACAATCCATGCAATGCAGTATGCAATGCAAAATTATGACATCACAATCCAAGCAATGCAGTATGCAATGCAAAATTATGACATCACAATCCATGCAATGCAGTATGTAATGCAAAATTATGACATCACAATCCATGCAATGCAGTATGCAATGCAAAATTATGACATCATAATCCATGCAAAGCATCATTTAATGCAAAATTATGACATCACAATCCATGCAATGCAGTATGCAAAGCAAAATTATGACATCACAATCCACGCAAAGCATAATTTAATGCAAAATTATGACATCACGATCCATGCAAAGCATCATTTAATGCAAAATTATGACATCACGATCCATGCAATGCAGTATGCAATGCAAAATTATGACATCACAATCCGTGCAATGCAGTATGCAATGCAAAATTATGACATCATAATCCATGCAAAGCATAATTTAATGCAAAATTATGACATCACAACCCATGCAATGCAGTCTGCAATGCAAAATTATGACATCACAATCCATGCAATGCAGTATGCAATGCAAAATTATGATATCACAATCCATGCAATGCAGTATGCAATGCAAAATTATGACATCACAATCCAAGCAATGCAGTATGCAATGCAAAATTATGACATCACAATCCATGCAATGCAGTATGTAATGCAAAATTATGACATCACAATCCATGCAATGCAGTATGCAATGCAAAATTATGACATCATAATCCATGCAAAGCATCATTTAATGCAAAATTATGACATCACAATCCATGCAATGCAGTATGCAATGCAAAATTATGACACCACAATCCAAGCAATGCAGTATGCAATGCAAAATTATGATATCACAATCCATGCAATGCAGTATGCAATGCAAAATTATGACATCATAATCCATGCAAAGCATCATTTAATGCAAAATTATGACATCACAGTCCATGCAATGCAGTATGCAATGCAAAATTATGACATCACAATCCATGCAAAGCATAATTTAATGCAAAATTATGACATCACGATCCATGCAATGCAGTATGCAATGCAAAATTATGACATCACAATCCATGCAAAGCATCATTTAATGCAAAATTATGACATCACGATCCATGCAATGCAGTATGCAATGCAAAATTATGACATCACAATCCAAGCAATGCAGTATGCAATGCAAAATTATGACATCATAATCCATGCAAAGCATCATTTAATGCAAAATTATGACATCACAATCCATGCAATGCAGTATGCAATGCAAAATTATGAAATCATAATCCATGCAAAGCATCATTTAATGCAAAATGATGACATCACAATCCATGCAATGCAGTATGCAATGCAAAATTATGACATCACAATTCATGCAATGCAGTATGCAATGCAAAATTATGACATCATAATCCATGCAAAGCATCATTTAATGCAAAATTATGACATCACAATCCATGCAATGCAGTATGCAAAGCAAAATTATGACATCACAATCCATGCAAAGCATAATTTAATGCAAAATTATGACATCACGATCCATGCAATGCAGTATGCAATGCAAAATTATGACATCACAATCCATGCAAAGCATCATTTAATGCAAAATTATGACATCACGATCCATGCAATGCAGTATGCAATGCAAAATTATGACATCACAATCCATGCAATGCAGTATGCAATGCAAAATTATGACATCACAATCCGTGCAATGCAGTATGCAATGCAAAATTATGACATCATAATCCATGCAAAGCATCATTTAATGCAAAATGATGACATCACAATCCATGCAATGCAGTATGCAATGCAAAATGATGACATCACAATCCATGCAATGCAGTATGCAATGCAAAATTATGACATCATAATCCATGCAAAGCATCATTTAATGCAAAATTATGACATCACAATCCATGCAATGCAGTATGCAATGCAAAATTATGACATCACAATCCATGCAATGCAAAATTATGACATCACAATCCATGCAATGCAGTATGCAATGCAAAATTATAACATAATAATCCATGCAAAGCATAATTTAATGCAAAATTATGACATCACAATCCATGCAATGCAGTATGCAAAGCAAAATTATGACATCACAATCCATGCAAAGCATAATTTAATGCAACATTATGACATCACGATCCATGCAATGCAGTATGCAAAGCAAAATTATGACATCACAATCCATGCAAAGCATAATTTAATGCAACATTATGACATCACAATCCATGCAATGCAGTATGCAATGCAAAATTATGACATCACAATCCATGCAATGCAGTATGCAATGCAAAATTATGATATCACAATCCATGCAATGCAGTATGCAATGCAAAATTATGACATCACAATCCAAGCAATGCAGTATGCAATGCAAAATTATGATATCACAATCCAAGCAATGCAGTATGCAATGCAAAATTATGACATCACAATCCATGCAATGCAGTATGTAATGCAAAATTATGACATCACAATCCATGCAATGCAGTATGCAATGCAAAATTATGACATCATAATCCATGCAAAGCATCATTTAATGCAAAATTATGACATCACAATCCATGCAATGCAGTATGCAGAGCAAAATTATGACATCACAATCCATGCAATGCAAAATTATGACATCACAATCCATGCAATGCAGTATGCAATGCAAAATTATAACATAATAATCCATGCAAAGCATAATTTAATGCAAAATTATGACATCACAATCCATGCAATGCAGTATGCAAAGCAAAATTATGACATCACAATCCATGCAAAGCATAATTTAATGCAACATTATGACATCACAATCCATGCAATGCAGTATGCAAAGCAAAATTATGACATCACAATCCATGCAAAGCATAATTTAATGCAACATTATGACATCACAATCCATGCAATGCAGTATGCAATGCAAAATTATGACATCACAATCCATGCAATGCAGTATGCAATGCAAAATTATGATATCACAATCCATGCAATGCAGTATGCAATGCAAAATTATGACATCACAATCCAAGCAATGCAGTATGCAATGCAAAATTATGACATCATAATCCATGCAAAGCATCATTTAATGCAAAATTATGACATCACAATCCATGCAATGCAGTATGCAATGCAAAATTATGAAATCATAATCCATGCAAAGCATCATTTAATGCAAAATGATGACATCACAATCCATGCAATGCAGTATGCAATGCAAAATCATGACATCACAATTCATGCAATGCAGTATGCAATGCAAAATTATGACATCATAATCCATGCAAAGCATCATTTAATGCAAAATTATGACATCACGATCCATGCAATGCAGTATGCAATGCAAAATTATGACATCACAATCCATGCAAAGCATCATTTAATGCAAAATTATGACATCACGATCCATGCAATGCAGTATGCAATGCAAAATTATGACATCACAATCCATGCAATGCAGTATGCAATGCAAAATTATGATATCACAATCCATGCAATGCAGTATGCAATGCAAAATTATGACATCACAATCCAAGCAATGCAGTATGCAATGCAAAATTATGACATCATAATCCATGCAAAGCATCATTTAATGCAAAATTATGACATCACAATCCATGCAATGCAGTATGCAATGCAAAATTATGAAATCATAATCCATGCAAAGCATCATTTAATGCAAAATGATGACATCACAATCCATGCAATGCAGTATGCAATGCAAAATCATGACATCACAATTCATGCAATGCAGTATGCAATGCAAAATTATGACATCATAATCCATGCAAAGCATCATTTAATGCAAAATTATGACATCACGATCCATGCAATGCAGTATGCAATGCAAAATTATGACATCACAATCCATGCAAAGCATCATTTAATGCAAAATTATGACATCACGATCCATGCAATGCAGTATGCAATGCAAAATTATGACATCACAATCCATGCAATGCAGTATGCAATGCAAAATTATGACATAATAATTCATGCAAAGCATAATTTAATGCAAAATTATGACATCACAATCCATGCAATGCAGTATGCAATGCAAAATTATGACATCATAATCCATGCAAAGCATCATTTAATGCAAAATTATGACATCACAATCCATGCAATGCAGTATGCAATGCAAAATTATGACATCACAATCCATGCAAAGCATCATTTAATGCAAAATGATGACATCACAATCCATGCAATGCAGTATGCAATGCAAAATTATGACATCACAATTCATGCAATGCAGTATGCAATGCAAAATTATGACATCATAATCCATGCAAAGCATCATTTAATGCAAAATTATGACATCACGATCCATGCAAAGCATCATTTAATGCAAAATTATGACATCACGATCCATGCAATGCAGTATGCAATGCAAAATTATGACATCACAATCCATGCAATGCAGTATGCAATGCAAAATTATGACATCACAATCCGTGCAATGCAGTATGCAATGCAAAATTATGACATCATAATCCATGCAAAGCATAATTTAATGCAAAATTATGACATCACAACCCATGCAATGCAGTCTGCAATGCAAAATTATGACATCACAATCCATGCAAAGCATCATTTAATGCAAAATTATGACATCACAATCCATGCAATGCAGTATGCAATGCAAAATTATGACATCACAATCCATGCAATGCAGTATGCAATGCAAAATTATGACATAATAATCCATGCAAAGCATAATTTAATGCAAAATTATGACATCACAATCCATGCAATGCAGTATGCAAAGCAAAATTATGACATCACAATCCAGGCAAAGCATAATTTAATGCAACATTATGACATCACAATCCATGCAATGCAGTATGCAATGCAAAATTATGACATCACAATCCATGCAATGCAGTATGCAATGCAAAATTATGATATCACAATCCATGCAATGCAGTATGCAATGCAAAATTATGACATCACAATCCAAGCAATGCAGTATGCAATGCAAAATTATGACATCACAATCCATGCAATGCAGTATCTAATGCAAAATTATGACATCACAATCCATGCAATGCAGTATGCTATGCAAAATTATGACATCATAATCCATGCAAAGCATCATTTAATGCAAAATTATGACATCACAATCCATGCAATGCAGTATGCAATGCAAAATTATGACACCACAATCCAAGCAATGCAGTATGCAATGCAAAATTATGATATCACAATCCATGCAATGCAGTATGCAATGCAAAATTATGACATCATAATCCATGCAAAGCATCATTTAATGCAAAATTATGACATCACAGTCCATGCAATGCAGTATGCAATGCAAAATTATGACATCACAATCCATGCAAAGCATAATTTAATGCAAAATTATGACATCACGATCCATGCAATGCAGTATGCAATGCAAAATTATGACATCACAATCCATGCAATGCAGTATGCAAATTAAATTATGACATCACAATCCATGCAATGCAGTATGCAATGCAAAATTATGACATCATAATCCATGCAAAGCATCATTTAATGCAAAATTATGACATCACAATCCATGCAATGCAGTATGCAATGCAAAATTATGACATCACAATCCATGCAATGCAGTATGTAATGCAACATTATGACATCACAATCCATGCAATGCAGTATGCAATGCAAAATTATGACATCATAATCCATGCAAAGCATCATTTAATGCAAAATTATGACATCACAATCCATGCAATGCAGTATGCAGAGCAAAATTATGACATCACAATCCATGCAATGCAAAATTATGACATCACAATCCATGCAATGCAGTATGCAATGCAAAATTATAACATAATAATCCATGCAAAGCATAATTTAATGCAAAATTATGACATCACAATCCATGCAATGCAGTATGCAAAGCAAAATTATGACATCACAATCCATGCAAAGCATAATTTAATGCAACATTATGACATCACAATCCATGCAATGCAGTATGCAAAGCAAAATTATGACATCACAATCCATGCAAAGCATAATTTAATGCAACATTATGACATCACAATCCATGCAATGCAGTATGCAATGCAAAATTATGACATCACAATCCATGCAGTGCAGTATGCAATGCAAAATTATGATATCACAATCCATGCAATGCAGTATGCAATGCAAAATTATGACATCACAATCCAAGCAATGCAGTATGCAATGCAAAATTATGACATCATAATCCATGCAAAGCATCATTTAATGCAAAATTATGACATCACAATCCATGCAATGCAGTATGCAATGCAAAATTATGAAATCATAATCCATGCAAAGCATCATTTAATGCAAAATGATGACATCACAATCCATGCAATGCAGTATGCAATGCAAAATCATGAGATCACAATTCATGCAATGCAGTATGCAATGCAAAATTATGACATCATAATCCATGCAAAGCATCATTTAATGCAAAATTATGACATCACGATCCATGCAATGCAGTATGCAATGCAAAATTATGACATCACAATCCATGCAAAGCATCATTTAATGCAAAATTATGACATCACGATCCATGCAATGCAGTATGCAATGCAAAATTATGACATCACAATCCATGCAATGCAGTATGCAATGCAAAATTATGACATCACAATCCGTGCAATGCAGTATGCAATGCAAAATTATGACATCATAATCCATGCAAAGCATAATTTAATGCAAAATTATGACATCACAACCCATGCAATGCTGTCTGCAATGCAAAATTATGACATCACAATCCATGCAAAGCATCATTTAATGCAAAATTATGACATCACAATCCATGCAATGCAGTATGCAATGCAAAATTATGACATCACAATCCATGCAATGCAGTATGCAATGCAAAATTATGACATAATAATTCATGCAAAGCATAATTTAATGCAAAATTATGACATCACAATCCATGCAATGCAGTATGCAATGCAAAATTATGACATCATAATCCATGCAAAGCATCATTTAATGCAAAATTATGACATCACAATCCATGCAATGCAGTATGCAATGCAAAATTATGACATCACAATCCATGCAAAGCATCATTTAATGCAAAATGATGACATCACAATCCATGCAATGCAGTATGCAATGCAAAATTATGACATCACAATTCATGCAATGCAGTATGCAATGCAAAATTATGACATCATAATCCATGCAAAGCATCATTTAATGCAAAATTATGACATCACAATCCATGCAATGCAGTATGCAAAGCAAAATTATGACATCACAATCCATGCAAAGCATAATTTAATGCAAAATTATGACATCACGATCCATGCAAAGCATCATTTAATGCAAAATTATGACATCACGATCCATGCAATGCAGTATGCAATGCAAAATTATGACATCACAATCCATGCAATGCAGTATGCAATGCAAAATTATGACATCACAATCCGTGCAATGCAGTATGCAATGCAAAATTATGACATCATAATCCATGCAAAGCATAATTTAATGCAAAATTATGACATCACAACCCATGCAATGCAGTCTGCAATGCAAAATTATGACATCACAATCCATGCAAAGCATCATTTAATGCAAAATTATGACATCACAATCCATGCAATGCAGTATGCAATGCAAAATTATGACATCACAATCCATGCAATGCAGTATGCAATGCAAAATTATGACATAATAATCCATGCAAAGCATAATTTAATGCAAAATTATGACATCACAATCCATGCAATGCAGTATGCAAAGCAAAATTATGACATCACAATCCAGGCAAAGCATAATTTAATGCAACATTATGACATCACAATCCATGCAATGCAGTATGCAATGCAAAATTATGACATCACAATCCATGCAATGCAGTATGCAATGCAAAATTATGATATCACAATCCATGCAATGCAGTATGCAATGCAAAATTATGACATCACAATCCAAGCAATGCAGTATGCAATGCAAAATTATGACATCACAATCCATGCAATGCAGTATGTAATGCAAAATTATGACATCACAATCCATGCAATGCAGTATGCTATGCAAAATTATGACATCATAATCCATGCAAAGCATCATTTAATGCAAAATTATGACATCACAATCCATGCAAAGCATCATTTAATGCAAAATTATGACATCACGATCCATGCAATGCAGTATGCAATGCAAAATTATGACATCACAATCCAAGCAATGCAGTATGCAATGCAAAATTATGACATCATAATCCATGCAAAGCATCATTTAATGCAAAATTATGACATCACAATCCATGCAATGCAGTATGCAATGCAAAATTATGAAATCATAATCCATGCAAAGCATCATTTAATGCAAAATGATGACATCACAATCCATGCAATGCAGTATGCAATGCAAAATCATGACATCACAATTCATGCAATGCAGTATGCAATGCAAAATTATGACATCATAATCCATGCAAAGCATCATTTAATGCAAAATTATGACATCACGATCCATGCAATGCAGTATGCAATGCAAAATTATGACATCACAATCCATGCAAAGCATCATTTAATGCAAAATTATGACATCACGATCCATGCAATGCAGTATGCAATGCAAAATTATGACATCACAATCCATGCAATGCAGTATGCAATGCAAAATTATGACATAATAATTCATGCAAAGCATAATTTAATGCAAAATTATGACATCACAATCCATGCAATGCAGTATGCAATGCAAAATTATGACATCATAATCCATGCAAAGCATCATTTAATGCAAAATTATGACATCACAATCCATGCAATGCAGTATGCAATGCAAAATTATGACATCACAATCCATGCAAAGCATCATTTAATGCAAAATGATGACATCACAATCCATGCAATGCAGTATGCAATGCAAAATTATGACATCACAATTCATGCAATGCAGTATGCAATGCAAAATTATGACATCATAATCCATGCAAAGCATCATTTAATGCAAAATTATGACATCACGATCCATGCAAAGCATCATTTAATGCAAAATTATGACATCACGATCCATGCAATGCAGTATGCAATGCAAAATTATGACATCACAATCCATGCAATGCAGTATGCAATGCAAAATTATGACATCACAATCCGTGCAATGCAGTATGCAATGCAAAATTATGACATCATAATCCATGCAAAGCATAATTTAATGCAAAATTATGACATCACAACCCATGCAATGCAGTCTGCAATGCAAAATTATGACATCACAATCCATGCAAAGCATCATTTAATGCAAAATTATGACATCACAATCCATGCAATGCAGTATGCAATGCAAAATTATGACATCACAATCCATGCAATGCAGTATGCAATGCAAAATTATGACATAATAATCCATGCAAAGCATAATTTAATGCAAAATTATGACATCACAATCCATGCAATGCAGTATGCAAAGCAAAATTATGACATCACAATCCAGGCAAAGCATAATTTAATGCAACATTATGACATCACAATCCATGCAATGCAGTATGCAATGCAAAATTATGACATCACAATCCATGCAATGCAGTATGCAATGCAAAATTATGATATCACAATCCATGCAATGCAGTATGCAATGCAAAATTATGACATCACAATCCAAGCAATGCAGTATGCAATGCAAAATTATGACATCACAATCCATGCAATGCAGTATCTAATGCAAAATTATGACATCACAATCCATGCAATGCAGTATGCTATGCAAAATTATGACATCATAATCCATGCAAAGCATCATTTAATGCAAAATTATGACATCACAATCCATGCAATGCAGTATGCAATGCAAAATTATGACACCACAATCCAAGCAATGCAGTATGCAATGCAAAATTATGATATCACAATCCATGCAATGCAGTATGCAATGCAAAATTATGACATCATAATCCATGCAAAGCATCATTTAATGCAAAATTATGACATCACAGTCCATGCAATGCAGTATGCAATGCAAAATTATGACATCACAATCCATGCAAAGCATAATTTAATGCAAAATTATGACATCACGATCCATGCAATGCAGTATGCAATGCAAAATTATGACATCACAATCCATGCAATGCAGTATGCAAATTAAATTATGACATCACAATCCATGCAATGCAGTATGCAATGCAAAATTATGACATCATAATCCATGCAAAGCATCATTTAATGCAAAATTATGACATCACAATCCATGCAATGCAGTATGCAATGCAAAATTATGACATCACAATCCATGCAATGCAGTATGTAATGCAACATTATGACATCACAATCCATGCAATGCAGTATGCAATGCAAAATTATGACATCATAATCCATGCAAAGCATCATTTAATGCAAAATTATGACATCACAATCCATGCAATGCAGTATGCAGAGCAAAATTATGACATCACAATCCATGCAATGCAAAATTATGACATCACAATCCATGCAATGCAGTATGCAATGCAAAATTATAACATAATAATCCATGCAAAGCATAATTTAATGCAAAATTATGACATCACAATCCATGCAATGCAGTATGCAAAGCAAAATTATGACATCACAATCCATGCAAAGCATAATTTAATGCAACATTATGACATCACAATCCATGCAATGCAGTATGCAAAGCAAAATTATGACATCACAATCCATGCAAAGCATAATTTAATGCAACATTATGACATCACAATCCATGCAATGCAGTATGCAATGCAAAATTATGACATCACAATCCATGCAGTGCAGTATGCAATGCAAAATTATGATATCACAATCCATGCAATGCAGTATGCAATGCAAAATTATGACATCACAATCCAAGCAATGCAGTATGCAATGCAAAATTATGACATCATAATCCATGCAAAGCATCATTTAATGCAAAATTATGACATCACAATCCATGCAATGCAGTATGCAATGCAAAATTATGAAATCATAATCCATGCAAAGCATCATTTAATGCAAAATGATGACATCACAATCCATGCAATGCAGTATGCAATGCAAAATCATGAGATCACAATTCATGCAATGCAGTATGCAATGCAAAATTATGACATCATAATCCATGCAAAGCATCATTTAATGCAAAATTATGACATCACGATCCATGCAATGCAGTATGCAATGCAAAATTATGACATCACAATCCATGCAAAGCATCATTTAATGCAAAATTATGACATCACGATCCATGCAATGCAGTATGCAATGCAAAATTATGACATCACAATCCATGCAATGCAGTATGCAATGCAAAATTATGACATCACAATCCGTGCAATGCAGTATGCAATGCAAAATTATGACATCATAATCCATGCAAAGCATAATTTAATGCAAAATTATGACATCACAACCCATGCAATGCTGTCTGCAATGCAAAATTATGACATCACAATCCATGCAAAGCATCATTTAATGCAAAATTATGACATCACAATCCATGCAATGCAGTATGCAATGCAAAATTATGACATCACAATCCATGCAATGCAGTATGCAATGCAAAATTATGACATAATAATTCATGCAAAGCATAATTTAATGCAAAATTATGACATCACAATCCATGCAATGCAGTATGCAATGCAAAATTATGACATCATAATCCATGCAAAGCATCATTTAATGCAAAATTATGACATCACAATCCATGCAATGCAGTATGCAATGCAAAATTATGACATCACAATCCATGCAAAGCATCATTTAATGCAAAATGATGACATCACAATCCATGCAATGCAGTATGCAATGCAAAATTATGACATCACAATTCATGCAATGCAGTATGCAATGCAAAATTATGACATCATAATCCATGCAAAGCATCATTTAATGCAAAATTATGACATCACAATCCATGCAATGCAGTATGCAAAGCAAAATTATGACATCACAATCCATGCAAAGCATAATTTAATGCAAAATTATGACATCACGATCCATGCAAAGCATCATTTAATGCAAAATTATGACATCACGATCCATGCAATGCAGTATGCAATGCAAAATTATGACATCACAATCCGTGCAATGCAGTATGCAATGCAAAATTATGACATCATAATCCATGCAAAGCATAATTTAATGCAAAATTATGACATCACAACCCATGCAATGCTGTCTGCAATGCAAAATTATGACATCACAATCCATGCAAAGCATCATTTAATGCAAAATTATGACATCACAATCCATGCAATGCAGTATGCAATGCAAAATTATGACATCACAATCCATGCAATGCAGTATGCAATGCAAAATTATGACATAATAATTCATGCAAAGCATAATTTAATGCAAAATTATGACATCACAATCCATGCAATGCAGTATGCAATGCAAAATTATGACATCATAATCCATGCAAAGCATCATTTAATGCAAAATTATGACATCACAATCCATGCAATGCAGTATGCAATGCAAAATTATGACATCACAATCCATGCAAAGCATCATTTAATGCAAAATGATGACATCACAATCCATGCAATGCAGTATGCAATGCAAAATTATGACATCACAATTCATGCAATGCAGTATGCAATGCAAAATTATGACATCATAATCCATGCAAAGCATCATTTAATGCAAAATTATGACATCACAATCCATGCAATGCAGTATGCAAAGCAAAATTATGACATCACAATCCATGCAAAGCATAATTTAATGCAAAATTATGACATCACGATCCATGCAAAGCATCATTTAATGCAAAATTATGACATCACGATCCATGCAATGCAGTATGCAATGCAAAATTATGACATCACAATCCATGCAATGCAGTATGCAATGCAAAATTATGACATCACAATCCGTGCAATGCAGTATGCAATGCAAAATTATGACATCATAATCCATGCAAAGCATAATTTAATGCAAAATTATGACATCACAACCCATGCAATGCAGTCTGCAATGCAAAATTATGACATCACAATCCATGCAAAGCATCATTTAATGCAAAATTATGACATCACAATCCATGCAATGCAGTATGCAATGCAAAATTATGACATCACAATCCATGCAATGCAGTATGCAATGCAAAATTATGACATAATAATCCATGCAAAGCATAATTTAATGCAAAATTATGACATCACAATCCATGCAATGCAGTATGCAAAGCAAAATTATGACATCACAATCCAGGCAAAGCATAATTTAATGCAACATTATGACATCACAATCCATGCAATGCAGTATGCAATGCAAAATTATGACATCACAATCCATGCAATGCAGTATGCAATGCAAAATTATGATATCACAATCCATGCAATGCAGTATGCAATGCAAAATTATGACATCACAATCCAAGCAATGCAGTATGCAATGCAAAATTATGACATCACAATCCATGCAATGCAGTATGTAATGCAAAATTATGACATCACAATCCATGCAATGCAGTATGCTATGCAAAATTATGACATCATAATCCATGCAAAGCATCATTTAATGCAAAATTATGACATCACAATCCATGCAATGCAGTATGCAATGCAAAATTATGACACCACAATCCAAGCAATGCAGTATGCAATGCAAAATTATGATATCACAATCCATGCAATGCAGTATGCAATGCAAAATTATGACATCATAATCCATGCAAAGCATCATTTAATGCAAAATTATGACATCACAGTCCATGCAATGCAGTATGCAATGCAAAATTATGACATCACAATCCATGCAAAGCATAATTTAATGCAAAATTATGACATCACGATCCATGCAATGCAGTATGCAATGCAAAATTATGACATCACAATCCATGCAATGCAGTATGCAAATTAAATTATGACATCACAATCCATGCAATGCAGTATGCAATGCAAAATTATGACATCATAATCCATGCAAAGCATCATTTAATGCAAAATTATGACATCACAATCCATGCAATGCAGTATGCAATGCAAAATTATGACATCACAATCCATGCAATGCAGTATGTAATGCAACATTATGACATCACAATCCATGTAAAGCATAATTTAATGCAAAATTATGACATCACGATCCATGCAATGCAGTATGCAATGCAAAATTATTACATCACAATCCATGCAATGCAGTATGCAATGCAAAATTATGAAATAATAATCCATGCAAAGCATAATTTAATGCAAAATTATGACATCACAATCCATGCAATGCAGTATGCAAAGCAAAATTATGACATCACAATCCAGGCAAAGCATAATTCAATGCAACATTATGACATCACAATCCATGCAATGCAGTATGCAATGCAAAATTATGACATCACAATCCATGCAATGCAGTATGCAATGCAAAATTATGATATCACAATCCATGCAATGCAGTATGCAATGCAAAATTATGACATCACAATCCAAGCAATGCAGTATGAAATGCAAAATTATGATATCACAATCCATGCAATGCAGTATGCAATGCAAAATTATGACATCACAATCCATGCAATGCAGTATGAAATGCAAAATTATGACATCATAATCCATGCAAAGCATCATTTAATGCAAAATTATGACATCACAATCCATGCAATGCAGTATGCAATGCAAAATTATGACATCACAATCCATGCAATGCAGTATGAAATGCAAAATTATGACATCACAATCCATGCAAAGCATAATTTAATGCAAAATTATGACATCACGATCCATGCAATGCAGTATGCAATGCAAAATTATGACATCACAATCCATGCAATGCAGTATGCAAATTAAATTATGACATCACAATCCATGCAATGCAGTATGCAATGCAAAATTATGACATCATAATCCATGCAAAGCATCATTTAATGCAAAATTATGACATCACAATCCATGCAATGCAGTATGCAATGCAAAATTATGACATCACAATCCAAGCAATGCAGTATGAAATGCAAAATTATGATATCACAATCCATGCAATGCAGTATGCAATGCAAAATTATGACATCATAATCCATGCAAAGCATCATTTAATGCAAAATTATGACATCACAATCCATGCAATGCAGTATGCAATGCAAAATTATGACATCACAATCCAAGCAATGCAGTATGAAATGCAAAATTATGATATCACAATCCATGCAATGCAGTATGCAATGCAAAATTATGACATCACAATCCATGCAATGCAGTATGAAATGCAAAATTATGACATCATAATCCATGCAAAGCATCATTTAATGCAAAATTATGACATCACAATCCATGCAATGCAGTATGCAATGCAAAATTATGACACCACAATCCAAGCAATGCAGTATGCAATGCAAAATTATGATATCACAATCCATGCAATGCAGTATGCAATGCAAAATTATGACATCATAATCCATGCAAAGCATCATTTAATGCAAACTTATGAAATCACAATCCATGCAATGCAGTATGCAATGCAAAATTATGACATCACAATCCATGCAATGCAGTATGCAATGCAAAATTATGACATCATAAACCATGCAAAGCATAATTTAATGCAAAATTATGACATCACAATCCATGCAATGCAGTATGCAATGCAAAATTATGACATCACAATCCATGCAATGCAGTATGCAATGCAAAATTATGACATCACAATCCGTGCAATGCAGTATGCAATGCAAAATTATGACATCATAATCCATGCAAAGCATCATTTAATGCAAAATTATGACATCACAATCCATGCAATGCAGTCTGCAATGCAAAATTATGACATCACAATCCATGCAAAGCATCATTTAATGCAAAATTATGACATCACAATCCATGCAATACAGTATGCAATGCAAAATTATGACATCACAATCCATGCAATGCAGTATGCAATGCAACATTATGACATCATAATTCATGCAAAGCATCATTTAATGCAAAATTATGACATCACAATCCATGCAATGCAGTATGCAATGCAAAATTATGACATCACAATCCATGCAATGCAGTATGCAATGCAAAATTATGACATCATAATTCATGCAAAGCATCATTTAATGCAAAATTATGACATCACAATCCATGCAATGCAGTATGCAATGCAAAATTATGACATCATAATCCTTGCAAAGCACCATTTAATGCAAAATTATGACATCACAGTCCATGCAATGCAGTATGCAAAGCAAAATTATGACATCACAATCCATGCAAAGCATCATTTAATGCAAAATTATGACATCACAATCCATGCAATACAGTATGCAATGCAAAATTATGACATCACAATCCATGCAATGCAGTATGCAATGCAAAATTATGACATCATAATCCATGCAAAGCATCATTTAATGCAAAATTATGACATCACAATCCATGCAATGCAGTATGCAATGCAAAATTATGACATCATAATCCATGCAAAGCATCATTTAATGCAAAATTATGACATCACAATCCATGCAATGCAGCATGCAATGCAAAATTATGACATCACAATCCATGCAAAGCAAAATTATGACATCACAATCCATGCAAAGCATCATTCAATGCAAAATTATGACATCACAATCCATGCAATACAGTATGCAATGCAAAATTATAACATCACAATCCATGCAAATCATATTTTAATGCAAAATTATGACATCACAATCCATGCAATGCAGTATGCAATGCAACATTATGACATCACAATCCATGCAATACAGTATGCAATGCAAAATTATGACATCACAATCCATGCAATGCAGTATGCAATGCAAAATTATGATATCACAATCCATGCAATGCAGTATGCAATGCAAAATTATGACATCACAATCCAAACAATGCAGTATGCAATGCAAAATTATGATATCACAATCCATGCAATGCAGTATGCAATGCAAAATTATGACATCACAATCCATACAATGCAGTATGCAATGCAAAATTATGACATCATAATCCATGCAAAGCATCATTTAATGCAAAATGATGACATCACAATCCATGCAATGCAGTATGCAATGCAAAATTATGACATCATAATCCATGTAAAGCATCATTTAATGCAAAATTATGACATCACAATCCATGCAATGCAGTATGCAATGCAACATTATGACATCACGATCCATGCAATGCAGTATGCAATGCAAAATTATGACATCACAATCCATGCAAAGCATCATTTAATGCAAAATTATGACATCACAATCCATGCAATGCAGTATGCAATGCAAAATTATGACATCACAATCCGTGCAATGCAGTATGCAATGCAAAATTATGACATCATAATCCATGCAAAGCATCATTTAATGCAAAATTATGACATCACAATCAATGCAATACAGTATGCAATGCAAAATTATGACATCACAATCCATGCAAAGCATATTTTAATGCAAAATTATGACATCACAATCCATGCAATGCAGTATGCAATGCAAAATTATGACATCACAATCCATGCAATGCAGTATGCAATGCAAAATTATGACATCATAATCCATGCAAAGCATCATTTAATGCAAAATGATGACATCACAATCCATGCAATGCAGTATGCAATGCAAAATGATGACATCACAATCCATGCAATGCAGTATGCAATGCAAAATTATGACATCATAATCCATGCAAAGCATCATTTAATGCAAAATTATGACATCACAATCCATGCAATGCAGTATGCAATGCAAAATTATGACATCACAATCCATGCAATGCAAAATTATGACATCACAATCCATGCAATGCAGTATGCAATGCAAAATTATAACATAATAATCCATGCAAAGCATCATTTAATGCAAAATTATGACATCACAATCCATGCAATGCAGTATGCAAAGCAAAATTATGACATCACAATCCATGCAAAGCATAATTTAATGCAACATTATGACATCACAATCCATGCAATGCAGTATGCAATGCAAAATTATGACATCACAATCCATGCAATGCAGTATGCAATGCAAAATTATGATATCACAATCCATGCAATGCAGTATGCAATGCAAAATTATGACATCACAATCCAAGCAATGCAGTATGCAATGCAAAATTATGACATCATAATCCATGCAAAGCATCATTTAATGCAAAATTATGACATCACAATCCATGCAATGCAGTATGCAATGCAAAATTATGAAATCATAATCCATGCAAAGCATCATTTAATGCAAAATGATGACATCACAATCCATGCAATGCAGTATGCAATGCAAAATTATGACATCACAATCCATGCAATGCAGTATGCAATGCAAAATTATGACATCATAATCCATGCAAAGCATCATTTAATGTAAAATTATGACATCACAATCCATGCAATGCAGTATGCAATGCAAAATGATGACATCACAATCCATGCAATGCAGTATACAATGCAAAATTATGACATCATAATCCATGCAAATCATCATTTAATGCAAAATTATGACATCACAATCCATGCAATGCAGTATGCAATGCAAAATT
This sequence comes from Pseudophryne corroboree, assembly GCF_028390025.1. Taxonomy (NCBI): domain Eukaryota; kingdom Metazoa; phylum Chordata; class Amphibia; order Anura; family Myobatrachidae; genus Pseudophryne; species Pseudophryne corroboree. Next base: position 26,504 of record NW_026968331.1, read on the forward strand.
ATGACATCACAATCCATGCAATGCAAAATTATGACATCACAATCCATGCAATGCAGTATGCAATGCAAAATTATGACATAATAATCCATGCAAAGCATAATTTAAAGCAAAATTATGACATCACAATCCATGCAATGCAGTATGCAAAGCAAAATTATGACATCACAATCCATGCAAAGCATAATTTAATGCAACATTATGACATCACAATCCATGCAATGCAGTATGCAATGCAAAATTATGATATCACAATCCATGCAATGCAGTATGCAATGCAAAATTATGACATCATAATCCATGCAAAGCATCATTTAATGCAAAATTATGACATCACAATCCATGCAATGCAGTATGCAATGCAAAATTATGACATCATAATCCATGCAAAGCATCATTTAATGCAAAATTATGAAATCACAATCCATGCAATGCAGTGTGCAATGCAAAATTATGACATCGCAATCCATGCAATGCAGTATGCAATGCAAAATTATGACATCATAATCCATGCAAAGCATAATTTAATGCAAAATCATGACATCACAATCCATGCAATGCAGTATGCAATGCAAAATTATGACATCACAATCCATGCAATGCAGTATGCAATGCAAAATTATGACATCACAATCCATGCAATGCAGTATGCAATGCAAAATCATGACATCACAATCCATGCAATGCAGTATGCAATGCAAAATTATGACATCACAATCCATGCAATGCAGTCTGCAATGCAAAATTATGACATCACAATCCATGCAAAGCATCATTTAATGCAAAATTATGACATCACAATCCATGCAATGCAGTATGCAATGCAAAATTATGACATCACAATCCATGCAGTGCAGTATGCAATGCAACAGTATGACATCATAATTCATGCAAAGCATCATTTAATGCAAACTTATGACATCACAATCCATGCAATGCAGTATGCAATGCAAAATTATGACATCACAATCCATGCAATGCAGTATGCAATGCAAACTTATGACATCATAATTCATGCAAAGCATAATTTAATGCAAAATTATGACATCACAATCCATGCAATGCAGTATGCAATGCAAAATTATGACATCACAATCCATGCAATGCAGTATGCAATGCAAAATTATGACATCATAATCCATGCAAAGCATAATTTAATGCAAAATTATGACATCACAATCCATGCAATGCAGTATGCAATGCAAAATTATGACATCACAATCCATGCAATGCAGTATGCAATGCAAAATTATGACATCACAATCCGTGCAATGCAGTATGCAATGCAAAATTATGACATCATAATTCATGCAAAGCATCATTTAATGCAAAATTATGACATCACAATCCATGCAATGCAGTATGCAATGCAAAATTATGACATCATAATCCTTGCAAAGCACCATTTAATGCAAAATTATGACATCACAGTCCATGCAATGCAGTATGCAAAGCAAAATTATGACATCACAATCCATGCAAAGCATCATTCAATGCAAAATTATGACATCACAATCCATGCAATACAGTATGCAATGCAAAATTATAACATCACAATCCATGCAAATCATATTTTAATGCAAAATTATGACATCACAATCCATGCAATGCAGTATGCAATGCAAAATTATGACATCACAATCCATGCAATGCAGTATGCAATGCAAAATTATGACATCATAATCCATGCAAAGCATCATTTAATGCAAAATTATGACATCACAATCCATGCAATGCAGTATGCAATGCAAAATTATGACATCACAGTCCATGCAGTGCAGTATGCAATGCAAAATTATGACATCATAATCCATGCAAAGCATCATTTAATGCAAAATTATGACATCACAATCCATGCAATGCAGCATGCAATGCAAAATTATGACATCACAATCCATGCAAAGCATAATTTAATGCAACATTATGACATCACAATCCATGCAATGCAGTATGCAATGCAACATTATGACATCACAATCCATGCAATGCAGTATGCAATGCAAAATTATGACATCACAATCCAAACAATGCAGTATGCAATGCAAAATTATGATATCACAATCCATGCAATGCAGTATGCAATGCAAAATTATGACATCACAATCCATACAATGCAGTATGCAATTCAAAATTATGACATCATAATCCATGCAAAGCATCATTTAATGCAAAATGATGACATCACAATCCATGCAATGCAGTATGCAATGCAAAATTATGACATCATAATCCATGTAAAGCATCATTTAATGCAAAATTATGACATCACAATCCATGCAATGCAGTATGCAATGCAAAATTATGACATCACAATCCATACAATGCAGTATGCAATGCAAAATTATGACATCATAATCCATGCAAAGCATCATTTAATGCAAAATTATGACATCACAATCCATGCAATGCAGTATGCAATGCAAAATTATGACATCACAATCCATGCAGTGCAGTATGCAATGCAACATTATGACATCATAATTCATGCAAAGCATCATTTAATGCAAACTTATGACATCACAATCCATGCAATGCAGTATGCAATGCAAAATTATGACATCACAATCCATGCAATGCAGTATGCAATGCAAAATTATGACATCATAATTCATGCAAAGCATCATTTAATGCAAAATTATGAAATCACAATCCATGCAATGCAGTATGCAATGCAAAATTATGACATCACAATCCATGCAATGCAGTATGCAATGCAAAATTATGACATCATAATCCATGCAAAGCATAATTTAATGCAAAATTATGACATCACAATCCATGCAATACAGTATGCAATGCAAAAATATAACATCACAATCCATGCAAATCATATTTTAATGCAAAATTATGACATCACAATCCATGCAATGCAGTATGCAATGCAAAATTATGACATCATAATTCATGCAAAGCATCATTTAATGCAAAATTATGAAATCACAATCCATGCAATGCAGTATGCAATGCAAAATTATGACATCACAATCCATGCAATGCAGTATGCAATGCAAAATTATGACATCATAATCCATGCAAAGCATAATTTAATGCAAAATTATGACATCACAATCCATGCAATACAGTATGCAATGCAAAATTATAACATCACAATCCATGCAAATCATATTTTAATGCAAAATTATGACATCACAATCCATGCAATGCAGTATGCAATGCAAAATTATGACATCACAATCCAAGCAATGCAGTATGCAATGCAAAATTATGACATCATAATCCATGCAAAGCATCATTTAATGCAAAATTATGACATCACAATCCATGCAATGCAGTATGCAATGCAAAATTATGAAATCATAATCCATGCAAAGCATCATTTAATGCAAAATGATGACATCACAATCCATGCAATGCAGTATGCAATGCAAAATGATGACATCACAATCCATGCAATGCAGTATGCAATGCAAAATTATGACATCATAATCCATGCAAAGCATCATTTAATGCAAAATTATGACATCACAATCCATGCAATGCAGTATGCAATGCAAAATTATGACATCACAATCCATGCAATGCAAAATTATGACATCACAATCCATGCAATGCAGTATGCAATGCAAAATTATAACATAATAATCCATGCAAAGCATAATTTAATGCAAAATTATGACATCACAATCCATGCAATGCAGTATGCAAAGCAAAATTATGACATCACAATCCATGCAAAGCATAATTTAATGCAACATTATGACATCACAATCCATGCAATGCAGTATGCAATGCAAAATTATGACATCACAATCCATGCAATGCAGTATGCAATGCAAAATTATGATATCACAATCCATGCAATGCAGTATGCAATGCAAAATTATGACATCACAATCCAAGCAATGCAGTATGCAATGCAAAATTATGACATCATAATCCATGCAAAGCATCATTTAATGCAAAATTATGACATCACAATCCATGCAATGCAGTATGCAATGCAAAATTATGAAATCATAATCCATGCAAAGCATAATTTAATGCAAAATGATGACATCACAATCCATGCAATGCAGTATGCAATGCAAAATTATGACATCACAATCCATGCAATGCAGTATGCAATGCAAAATTATGACATCATAATCCATGCAAAGCATCATTTAATGCAAAATTATGACATCACAATCCATGCAATGCAAAATGATGACATCACAATCCATGCAATGCAGTATACAATGCAAAATTATGACATCATAATCCATGCAAATCATCATTTAATGCAAAATTATGACATCACAATCCATGCAATGCAGTATGCAATGCAAAATTATGACATCACAATCCATGCAATGCAAAATTATGACATCACAATCCATGCAATGCAGTATGCAATGCAAAATTATGACATAATAATCCATGCAAAGCATAATTTAAAGCAAAATTATGACATCACAATCCATGCAATGCAGTATGCAAAGCAAAATTATGACATCACAATCCATGCAAAGCATAATTTAATGCAACATTATGACATCACAATCCATGCAATGCAGTATGCAATGCAAAATTATGATATCACAATCCATGCAATGCAGTATGCAATGCAAAATTATGACATCATAATCCATGCAAAGCATCATTTAATGCAAAATTATGACATCACAATCCATGCAATGCAGTATGCAATACAAAATTATGACATTATAATCCATGCAAAGCATCATTTAATGCAAAATTATGAAATCACAATCCATGCAATGCAGTATGCAATGCAAAATTATGACATCACAATCCATGCAATGCAGTATGCAATGCAAAATTATGACATCATAATCCATGCAAAGCATAATTTAATGCAAAATCATGACATCACAATCCATGCAATGCAGTATGCAATGCAAAATTATGACATCACAATCCATGCAATGCAGTATGCAATGCAAAATTATGACATCACAATCCGTGCAATGCAGTATGCAATGCAAAATTATGACATCATAATCCATGCAAAGCATCATTTAATGCAAAATTATGACATCACAATCCATGCAATGCAGTATGCAAAGCAAAATTATGACATCACAATCCATGCAAAGCATAATTTAATGCAAAATTATGACATCACGATCCATGCAAAGCATCATTTAATGCAAAATTATGACATCACGATCCATGCAATGCAGTATGCAATGCAAAATTATGACATCACAATCCATGCAATGCAGTATGCAATGCAAAATTATGACATCACAATCCGTGCAATGCAGTATGCAATGCAAAATTATGACATCATAATCCATGCAAAGCATAATTTAATGCAAAATTATGACATCACAACCCATGCAATGCAGTCTGCAATGCAAAATTATGACATCACAATCCATGCAAAGCATCATTTAATGCAAAATTATGACATCACGATCCATGCAAAGCATCATTTAATGCAAAATTATGACATCACGATCCATGCAATGCAGTATGCAATGCAAAATTATGACATCACAATCCATGCAATGCAGTATGCAATGCAAAATTATGACATCACAATCCGTGCAATGCAGTATGCAATGCAAAATTATGACATCATAATCCATGCAAAGCATAATTTAATGCAAAATTATGACATCACAACCCATGCAATGCAGTCTGCAATGCAAAATTATGACATCACAATCCATGCAAAGCATCATTTAATGCAAAATTATGACATCACAATCCATGCAATGCAGTATGCAATGCAAAATTATGACATCACAATCCATGCAATGCAGTATGCAATGCAAAATTATGACATAATAATCCATGCAAAGCATAATTTAATGCAAAATTATGACATCACAATCCATGCAATGCAGTATGCAATGCAAAATTATGACATCACAATCCATGCAATGCAGTATGCAATGCAAAATTATGACATAATAATCCATGCAAAGCATAATTTAATGCAAAATTATGACATCACAATCCATGCAATGCAGTATGCAAAGCAAAATTATGACATCACAATCCAGGCAAAGCATAATTTAATGCAACATTATGACATCACAATCCATGCAATGCAGTATGCAATGCAAAATTATGACATCACAATCCATGCAATGCAGTATGCAATGCAAAATTATGACATCACAATCCATGCAATGCAGTATGTAATGCAAAATTATGACATCACAATCCATGCAATGCAGTATGCTATGCAAAATTATGACATCATAATCCATGCAAAGCATCATTTAATGCAAAATTATGACATCACAATCCATGCAATGCAGTATGCAATGCAAAATTATGACACCACAATCCAAGCAATGCAGTATGCAATGCAAAATTATGATATCACAATCCATGCAATGCAGTATGCAATGCAAAATTATGACATCATAATCCATGCAAAGCATCATTTAATGCAAAATTATGACATCACAGTCCATGCAATGCAGTATGCAATGCAAAATTATGACATCACAATCCATGCAAAGCATAATTTAATGCAAAATGATGACATCACGATCCATGCAATGCAGTATGCAATGCAAAATTATGACATCACAATCCATGCAATGCAGTATGCAAATTAAATTATGACATCACAATCCATGCAATGCAGTATGCAATGCAAAATTATGACATCATAATCCATGCAAAGCATCATTTAATGCAAAATTATGACATCACAATCCATGCAATGCAGTATGCAATGCAAAATTATGACATCACAATCCATGCAATGCAGTATGTAATGCAACATTATGACATCACAATCCATGTAAAGCATAATTTAATGCAAAATTATGACATAACGATCCATGCAATGCAGTATGCAATGCAAAATTATTACATCACAATCCATGCAATGCAGTATGCAATGCAAAATTATGACATAATAATCCATGCAAAGCATAATTTAATGCAAAATTATGACATCACAATCCATGCAATGCAGTATGCAAAGCAAAATTATGACATCACAATCCAGGCAAAGCATAATTCAATGCAACATTATGACATCACAATCCATGCAATGCAGTATGCAATGCAAAATTATGACATCACAATCCATGCAATGCAGTATGCAATGCAAAATTATGATATCACAATCCATGCAATGCAGTATGCAATGCAAAATTATGACATCACAATCCAAGCAATGCAGTATGAAATGCAAAATTATGATATCACAATCCATGCAATGCAGTATGCAATGCAAAATTATGACATCACAATCCATGCAATGCAGTATGCAATGCAAAATTATGACATCATAATCCATGCAAAGCATAATTTAATGCAAAATCATGACATCACAATCCATGCAATGCAGTATGCAATGCAAAATTATGACATCACAATCCATGCAATGCAGTATGCAATGCAAAATTATGACATCACAATCCGTGCAATGCAGTATGCAATGCAAAATTATGACATCATAATCCATGCAAAGCATCATTTAATGCAAAATTATGACATCACAATCCATGCAATGCAGTCTGCAATGCAAAATTATGACATCACAATCCATGCAAAGCATCATTTAATGCAAAATTATGACATCACAATCCATGCAATGCAGTATGCAATGCAAAATTATGACATCACAATCCATGCAGTGCAGTATGCAATGCAACATTATGACATCATAATTCATGCAAAGCATCATTTAATGCAAAATGATGACATCACAATCCATGCAATGCAGTATGCAATGCAAAATTATGACATCACAATTCATGCAATGCAGTATGCAATGCAAAATTATGACATCACAATCCATGCAAAGCATCATTTAATGCAAAATTATGACATCACAATCCATGCAATGCAGTATGCAAAGCAAAATTATGACATCACAATCCATGCAATGCAGTATGCAATGCAAAATTATGACATCACAATCCGTGCAATGCAGTATGCAATGCAAAATTATGACATCATAATCCATGCAAAGCATAATTTAATGCAAAATTATGACATCACAACCCATGCAATGCAGTCTGCAATGCAAAATTATGACATCACAATCCATGCAAAGCATCATTTAATGCAAAATTATGACATCACAATCCATGCAATGCAGTATGCAATGCAAAATTATGACATCACAATCCATGCAATGCAGTATGCAATGCAAAATTATGACATAATAATCCATGCAAAGCATAATTTAATGCAAAATTATGACATCACAATCCATGCAATGCAGTATGCAAAGCAAAATTATGACATCACAATCCAGGCAAAGCATAATTTAATGCAACATTATGACATCACAATCCATGCAATGCAGTATGCAATGCAAAATTATGACATCACAATCCATGCAATGCAGTATGCAATGCAAAATTATGATATCACAATCCATGCAATGCAGTATGCAATGCAAAATTATGACATCACAATCCAAGCAATGCAGTATGCAATGCAAAATTATGACATCACAATCCATGCAATGCAGTATGTAATGCAAAATTATGACATCACAATCCATGCAATGCAGTATGCTATGCAAAATTATGACATCATAATCCATGCAAAGCATCATTTAATGCAAAATTATGACATCACAATCCATGCAATGCAGTATGCAATGCAAAATTATGACACCACAATCCAAGCAATGCAGTATGCAATGCAAAATTATGATATCACAATCCATGCAATGCAGTATGCAATGCAAAATTATGACATCATAATCCATGCAAAGCATCATTTAATGCAAAATTATGACATCACAGTCCATGCAATGCAGTATGCAATGCAAAATTATGACATCACAATCCATGCAAAGCATAATTTAATGCAAAATTATGACATCACGATCCATGCAATGCAGTATGCAATGCAAAATTATGACATCACAATCCATGCAATGCAGTATGCAAATTAAATTATGACATCACAATCCATGCAATGCAGTATGCAATGCAAAATTATGACATCATAATCCATGCAAAGCATCATTTAATGCAAAATTATGACATCACAATCCATGCAATGCAGTATGCAATGCAAAATTATGACATCACAATCCATGCAATGCAGTATGTAATGCAACATTATGACATCACAATCCATGTAAAGCATAATTTAATGCAAAATTATGACATCACGATCCATGCAATGCAGTATGCAATGCAAAATTATTACATCACAATCCATGCAATGCAGTATGCAATGCAAAATTATGACATAATAATCCATGCAAAGCATAATTTAATGCAAAATTATGACATCACAATCCATGCAATGCAGTATGCAAAGCAAAATTATGACATCACAATCCAGGCAAAGCATAATTCAATGCAACATTATGACATCACAATCCATGCAATGCAGTATGCAATGCAAAATTATGACATCACAATCCATGCAATGCAGTATGCAATGCAAAATTATGATATCACAATCCATGCAATGCAGTATGCAATGCAAAATTATGACATCACAATCCAAGCAATGCAGTATGAAATGCAAAATTATGATATCACAATCCATGCAATGCAGTATGCAATGCAAAATTATGACATCACAATCCATGCAATGCAGTATGAAATGCAAAATTATGACATCATAATCCATGCAAAGCATCATTTAATGCAAAATTATGACATCACAATCCATGCAATGCAGTATGCAATGCAAAATTATGACATCACAATCCATGCAATGCAGTATGAAATGCAAAATTATGACATCATAATCCATGCAAAGCATCATTTAATGCAAAATTATGACATCACAATCCATGCAATGCAGTATGCAATGCAAAATTATGACACCACAATCCAAGCAATGCAGTATGCAATGCAAAATTATGATATCACAATCCATGCAATGCAGTATGCAATGCAAAATTATGACATCATAATCCATGCAAAGCATCATTTAATGCAAACTTATGAAATCACAATCCATGCAATGCAGTATGCAATGCAAAATTATGACATCACAATCCATGCAATGCAGTATGCAATGCAAAATTATGACATCATAAACCATGCAAAGCATAATTTAATGCAAAATTATGACATCACAATCCATGCAATGCAGTATGCAATGCAAAATTATGACATCACAATCCATGCAATGCAGTATGCAATGCAAAATTATGACATCACAATCCGTGCAATGCAGTATGCAATGCAAAATTATGACATCATAATCCATGCAAAGCATCATTTAATGCAAAATTATGACATCACAATCCATGCAATGCAGTCTGCAATGCAAAATTATGACATCACAATCCATGCAAAGCATCATTTAATGCAAAATTATGACATCACAATCCATGCAATGCAGTATGCAATGCAAAATTATGACATCACAATCCGTGCAATGCAGTATGCAATGCAAAATTATGACATCATAATCCATGCAAAGCATCATTTAATGCAAAATTATGACATCACAATCCATGCAATGCAGTCTGCAATGCAAAATTATGACATCACAATCCATGCAAAGCATCATTTAATGCAAAATTATGACATCACAATCCATGCAATGCAGTATGCAATGCAAAATTATGACATCACAATCCATGCAATGCAGTATGCAATGCAAAATTATGACATCACAATCCATGCAATGCAGTATGCAATGCAACATTATGACATCATAATTCATGCAAAGCATCATTTAATGCAAAATTATTACATCACAATCCATGCAATGCAGTATGCAATGCAAAATTATGACATCATAATCCTTGCAAAGCACCATTTAATGCAAAATTATGACATCACAGTCCATGCAATGCAGTATGCAAAGCAAAATTATGACATCACAATCCATGCAAAGCATCATTTAATGCAAAATTATGACATCACAATCCATGCAATACAGTATGCAATGCAAAATTATGACATCACAATCCATGCAATGCAGTATGCAATGCAAAATTATGACATCATAATCCATGCAAAGCATCATTTAATGCAAAATTATGACATCACAATCCATGCAATGCAGTATGCAATGCAAAATTATGACATCATAATCCATGCAAAGCATCATTTAATGCAAAATTATGACATCACAATCCATGCAATGCAGCATGCAATGCAAAATTATGACATCACAATCCATGCAAAGCAAAATTATGACATCACAATCCATGCAAAGCATCATTCAATGCAAAATTATGACATCACAATCCATGCAATACAGTATGCAATGCAAAATTATAACATCACAATCCATGCAAATCATATTTTAATGCAAAATTATGACATCACAATCCATGCAATGCAGTATGCAATGCAACATTATGACATCACAATCCATGCAATACAGTATGCAATGCAAAATTATGACATCACAATCCATGCAATGCAGTATGCAATGCAAAATTATGATATCACAATCCATGCAATGCAGTATGCAATGCAAAATTATGACATCACAATCCAAACAATGCAGTATGCAATGCAAAATTATGATATCACAATCCATGCAATGCAGTATGCAATGCAAAATTATGACATCACAATCCATACAATGCAGTATGCAATGCAAAATTATGACATCATAATCCATGCAAAGCATCATTTAATGCAAAATGATGACATCACAATCCATGCAATGCAGTATGCAATGCAAAATTATGACATCATAATCCATGCAAAGCATCATTTAATGCAAAATTATGACATCACAATCCATGCAATGCAGTATGCAATGCAAAATTATGACATCACAATCCATGCAATGCAGTATGAAATGCAAAATTATGACATCATAATCCATGCAAAGCATCATTTAATGCAAAATTATGACATCACAATCCATGCAATGCAGTATGCAATGCAAAATTATGACATCACAATCCATGCAATGCAGTATGAAATGCAAAATTATGACATCATAATCCATGCAAAGCATCATTTAATGCAAAATTATGACATCACAATCCATGCAATGCAGTATGCAATGCAAAATTATGACACCACAATCCAAGCAATGCAGTATGCAATGCAAAATTATGATATCACAATCCATGCAATGCAGTATGCAATGCAAAATTATGACATCATAATCCATGCAAAGCATCATTTAATGCAAACTTATGAAATCACAATCCATGCAATGCAGTATGCAATGCAAAATTATGACATCACAATCCATGCAATGCAGTATGCAATGCAAAATTATGACATCATAAACCATGCAAAGCATAATTTAATGCAAAATTATGACATCACAATCCATGCAATGCAGTATGCAATGCAAAATTATGACATCACAATCCATGCAATGCAGTATGCAATGCAAAATTATGACATCACAATCCGTGCAATGCAGTATGCAATGCAAAATTATGACATCATAATCCATGCAAAGCATCATTTAATGCAAAATTATGACATCACAATCCATGCAATGCAGTCTGCAATGCAAAATTATGACATCACAATCCATGCAAAGCATCATTTAATGCAAAATTATGACATCACAATCCATGCAATGCAGTATGCAATGCAAAATTATGACATCACAATCCGTGCAATGCAGTATGCAATGCAAAATTATGACATCATAATCCATGCAAAGCATCATTTAATGCAAAATTATGACATCACAATCCATGCAATGCAGTCTGCAATGCAAAATTATGACATCACAATCCATGCAAAGCATCATTTAATGCAAAATTATGACATCACAATCCATGCAATGCAGTATGCAATGCAAAATTATGACATCACAATCCATGCAATGCAGTATGCAATGCAAAATTATGACATCACAATCCATGCAATGCAGTATGCAATGCAACATTATGACATCATAATTCATGCAAAGCATCATTTAATGCAAAATTATTACATCACAATCCATGCAATGCAGTATGCAATGCAAAATTATGACATCATAATCCTTGCAAAGCACCATTTAATGCAAAATTATGACATCACAGTCCATGCAATGCAGTATGCAAAGCAAAATTATGACATCACAATCCATGCAAAGCATCATTTAATGCAAAATTATGACATCACAATCCATGCAATACAGTATGCAATGCAAAATTATGACATCACAATCCATGCAATGCAGTATGCAATGCAAAATTATGACATCATAATCCATGCAAAGCATCATTTAATGCAAAATTATGACATCACAATCCATGCAATGCAGTATGCAATGCAAAATTCTGACATCATAATCCATGCAAAGCATCATTTAATGCAAAATTATGACATCACAATCCATGCAATGCAGCATGCAATGCAAAATTATGACATCACAATCCATGCAAAGCAAAATTATGACATCACAATCCATGCAAAGCATCATTCAATGCAAAATTATGACATCACAATCCATGCAATACAGTATGCAATGCAAAATTATAACATCACAATCCATGCAAATCATATTTTAATGCAAAATTATGACATCACAATCCATGCAATGCAGTATGCAATGCAACATTATGACATCACAATCCATGCAATACAGTATGCAATGCAAAATTATGACATCACAATCCATGCAATGCAGTATGCAATGCAAAATTATGATATCACAATCCATGCAATGCAGTATGCAATGCAAAATTATGACATCACAATCCAAACAATGCAGTATGCAATGCAAAATTATGATATCACAATCCATGCAATGCAGTATGCAATGCAAAATTATGACATCACAATCCATACAATGCAGTATGCAATGCAAAATTATGACATCATAATCCATGCAAAGCATCATTTAATGCAAAATGATGACATCACAATCCATGCAATGCAGTATGCAATGCAAAATTATGACATCACAATCCATGCAATGCAGTATGCAATGCAAAATTATGACATCACAATCCATGCAATGCAGTATGCAATGCAACATTATGACATCATAATTCATGCAAAGCATCATTTAATGCAAAATTATTACATCACAATCCATGCAATGCAGTATGCAATGCAAAATTATGACATCATAATCCTTGCAAAGCACCATTTAATGCAAAATTATGACATCACAGTCCATGCAATGCAGTATGCAAAGCAAAATTATGACATCACAATCCATGCAAAGCATCATTTAATGCAAAATTATGACATCGCAATACAGTATGCAATGCAAAATTATGACATCACAATCCATGCAATGCAGTATGCAATGCAAAATTATGACATCATAATCCATGCAAAGCATCATTTAATGCAAAATTATGACATCACAATCCATGCAATGCAGTATGCAATGCAAAATTATGACATCATAATCCATGCAAAGCATCATTTAATGCAAAATTATGACATCACAATCCATGCAATGCAGCATGCAATGCAAAATTATGACATCACAATCCATGCAAAGCAAAATTATGACATCACAATCCATGCAAAGCATCATTCAATGCAAAATTATGACATCACAATCCATGCAATACAGTATGCAATGCAAAATTATAACATCACAATCCATGCAAATCATATTTTAATGCAAAATTATGACATCACAATCCATGCAATGCAGTATGCAATGCAACATTATGACATCACAATCCATGCAATACAGTATGCAATGCAAAATTATGACATCACAATCCATGCAATGCAGTATGCAATGCAAAATTATGATATCACAATCCATGCAATGCAGTATGCAATGCAAAATTATGACATCACAATCCAAACAATGCAGTATGCAATGCAAAATTATGATATCACAATCCATGCAATGCAGTATGCAATGCAAAATTATGACATCACAATCCATACAATGCAGTATGCAATGCAAAATTATGACATCATAATCCATGCAAAGCATCATTTAATGCAAAATGATGACATCACAATCCATGCAATGCAGTATGCAATGCAAAATTATGACATCATAATCCATGTAAAGCATCATTTAATGCAAAATTATGACATCACAATCCATGCAATGCAGTATGCAATGCAACATTATGACATCACGATCCATGCAATACAGTATGCAATGCAAAATTATGACATCACAATCCATGCAAAGCATCATTTAATGCAAAATTATGACATCACAATCCATGCAATGCAGTATGCAATGCAAAATTATGACATCACAATCCGTGCAATGCAGTATGCAATGCAAAATTATGACATCATAATCCATGCAAAGCATCATTTAATGCAAAATTATGACATCACAATCAATGCAATACAGTATGCAATGCAAAATTATGACATCACAATCCATGCAAAGCATATTTTAATGCAAAATTATGACATCACAATCCATGCAATGCAGTATGCAATGCAAAATTATGACATCACAATCCATGCAATGCAGTATGCAATGCAAAATTATGACATCATAATCCATGCAAAGCATCATTTAATGCAAAATGATGACATCACAATCCATGCAATGCAGTATGCAATGCAAAATGATGACATCACAATCCATGCAATGCAGTATGCAATGCAAAATTATGACATCATAATCCATGCAAAGCATCATTTAATGCAAAATTATGACATCACAATCCATGCAATGCAGTATGCAATGCAAAATTATGACATCACAATCCATGCAATGCAAAATTATGACATCACAATCCATGCAATGCAGTATGCAATGCAAAATTATAACATAATAATCCATGCAAAGCATAATTTAATGCAAAATTATGACATCACAATCCATGCAATGCAGTATGCAAAGCAAAATTATGACATCACAATCCATGCAAAGCATAATTTAATGCAACATTATGACATCACAATCCATGCAATGCAGTATGCAATGCAAAATTATGACATCACAATCCATGCAATGCAGTATGCAATGCAAAATTATGATATCACAATCCATGCAATGCAGTATGCAATGCAAAATTATGACATCACAATCCAAGCAATGCAGTATGCAATGCAAAATTATGACATCATAATCCATGCAAAGCATCATTTAATGCAAAATTATGACATCACAATCCATGCAATGCAGTATGCAATGCAAAATTATGAAATCATAATCCATGCAAAGCATCATTTAATGCAAAATGATGACATCACAATCCATGCAATGCAGTATGCAATGCAAAATTATGACATCACAATCCATGCAATGCAGTATGCAATGCAAAATTATGACATCATAATCCATGCAAAGCATCATTTAATGCAAAATTATGACATCACAATCCATGCAATGCAGTATGCAATGCAAAATGATGACATCACAATCCATGCAATGCAGTATACAATGCAAAATTATGACATCATAATCCATGCAAATCATCATTTAATGCAAAATTATGACATCACAATCCATGCAATGCAGTATGCAATGCAAAATTATGACATCACAATCCATGCAATGCAAAATTATGACATCACAATCCATGCAATGCAGTATGCAATGCAAAATTATGACATAATAATCCATGCAAAGCATAATTTAAAGCAAAATTATGACATCACAATCCATGCAATGCAGTATGCAAAGCAAAATTATGACATCACAATCCATGCAAAGCATAATTTAATGCAACATTATGACATCACAATCCATGCAATGCAGTATGCAATGCAAAATTATGATATCACAATCCATGCAATGCAGTATGCAATGCAAAATTATGACATCATAATCCATGCAAAGCATCATTTAATGCAAAATTATGACATCACAATCCATGCAATGCAGTATGCAATGCAAAATTATGACATCATAATCCATGCAAAGCATCATTTAATGCAAAATTATGAAATCACAATCCATGCAATGCAGTGTGCAATGCAAAATTATGACATCACAATCCATGCAATGCAGTATGCAATGCAAAATTATGACATCATAATCCATGCAAAGCATAATTTAATGCAAAATCATGACATCACAATCCATGCAATGCAGTATGCAATGCAAAATTATGACATCACAATCCATGCAATGCAGTATGCAATGCAAAATTATGACATCACAATCCATGCAATGCAGTATGCAATGCAAAATCATGACATCACAATCCATGCAATGCAGTATGCAATGCAAAATTATGACATCACAATCCATGCAATGCAGTCTGCAATGCAAAATTATGACATCACAATCCATGCAAAGCATCATTTAATGCAAAATTATGACATCACAATCCATGCAATGCAGTATGCAATGCAAAATTATGACATCACAATCCGTGCAATGCAGTATGCAATGCAAAATTATGACATCATAATTCATGCAAAGCATCATTTAATGCAAAATTATGACATCACAATCCATGCAATGCAGTATGCAATGCAAAATTATGACATCATAATCCTTGCAAAGCACCATTTAATGCAAAATTATGACATCACAGTCCATGCAATGCAGTATGCAAAGCAAAATTATGACATCACAATCCATGCAAAGCATAATTTAATGCAACATTATGACATCACAATCCATGCAATGCAGTATGCAATGCAAAATTATGACATCACAATCCATGCAATGCAGTATGCAATGCAAAATTATGACATCACAATCCAAACAATGCAGTATGCAATGCAAAATTATGATATCACAATCCATGCAATGCAGTATGCAATGCAAAATTATGACATCACAATCCATACAATGCAGTATGCAATGCAAAATTATGACATCATAATCCATGCAAAGCATCATTTAATGCAAAATGATGACATCACAATCCATGCAATGCAGTATGCAATGCAAAATTATGACATCATAATCCATGTAAAGCATCATTTAATGCAAAATTATGACATCACAATCCATGCAATGCAGTATGCAATGCAAAATTATGACATCACAATCCATACAATGCAGTATGCAATGCAAAATTATGACATCATAATCCATGCAAAGCATCATTTAATGCAAAATTATGACATCACAATCCATGCAATGCAGTATGCAATGCAAAATTATGACATCACAATCCATGCAGTGCAGTATGCAATGCAACATTATGACATCATAATTCATGCAAAGCATCATTTAATGCAAACTTATGACATCACAATCCATGCAATGCAGTATGCAATGCAAAATTATGACATCACAATCCATGCAATGCAGTATGCAATGCAAAATTATGACATCATAATTCATGCAAAGCATCATTTAATGCAAAATTATGAAATCACAATCCATGCAATGCAGTATGCAATGCAAAATTATGACATCACAATCCATGCAATGCAGTATGCAATGCAAAATTATGACATCATAATCCATGCAAAGCATAATTTAATGCAAAATTATGACATCACAATCCATGCAATACAGTATGCAATGCAAAAATATAACATCACAATCCATGCAAATCATATTTTAATGCAAAATTATGACATCACAATCCATGCAATGCAGTATGCAATGCAAAATTATGACATCATAATTCATGCAAAGCATCATTTAATGCAAAATTATGAAATCACAATCCATGCAATGCAGTATGCAATGCAAAATTATGACATCACAATCCATGCAATGCAGTATGCAATGCAAAATTATGACATCATAATCCATGCAAAGCATAATTTAATGCAAAATTATGACATCACAATCCATGCAATACAGTATGCAATGCAAAATTATAACATCATAATCCATGCAAATCATATTTTAATGCAAAATTATGATATCACAATCCATGCAATGCAGTATGCAATGCAAAATTATGACATCACAATCCATGCAATGCAGTATGCAATGCAAAATTATGATATCACAATCCATGCAATGCAGTATGCAATGCAAAATTATGACATCACAATCCAAGCAATGCAGTATGCAATGCAAAATTATGACATCATAATCCATGCAAAGCATCATTTAATGCAAAATTATGACATCACAATCCATGCAATGCAGTATGCAATGCAAAATTATGAAATCATAATCCATGCAAAGTATCATTTAATGCAAAATGATGACATCACAATCCATGCAATGCAGTATGCAATGCAAAATGATGACATCACAATCCATGCAATGCAGTATGCAATGCAAAATTATGACATCATAATCCATGCAAAGCATCATTTAATGCAAAATTATGACATCACAATCCATGCAATGCAGTATGCACTGCAAAATTATGACATCACAATCCATGCAATGCAAAATTATGACATCACAATCCATGCAATGCAGTATGCAATGCAAAATTATAACATAATAATCCATGCAAAGCATAATTTAATGCAAAATTATGACATCACAATCCATGCAATGCAGTATGCAAAGCAAAATTATGACATCACAATCCATGCAAAGCATAATTTAATGCAACATTATGACATCACAATCCATGCAATGCAGTATGCAATGCAAAATTATGACATCACAATCCATGCAATGCAGTATGCAATGCAAAATTATGATATCACAATCCATGCAATGCAGTATGCAATGCAAAATTATGACATCACAATCCAAGCAATGCAGTATGCAATGCAAAATTATGACATCATAATCCATGCAAAGCATCATTTAATGCAAAATTATGACATCACAATCCATGCAATGCAGTATGCAATGCAAAATTATGAAATCATAATCCATGCAAAGCATAATTTAATGCAAAATGATGACATCACAATCCATGCAATGCAGTATGCAATGCAAAATTATGACATCACAATCCATGCAATGCAGTATGCAATGCAAAATTATGACATCATAATCCATGCAAAGCATCATTTAATGCAAAATTATGACATCACAATCCATGCAATGCAAAATGATGACATCACAATCCATGCAATGCAGTATACAATGCAAAATTATGACATCATAATCCATGCAAATCATCATTTAATGCAAAATTATGACATCACAATCCATGCAATGCAGTATGCAATGCAAAATTATGACATCACAATCCATGCAATGCAGTATGCAATGCAAAATTATGACATCACAATCCGTGCAATGCAGTATGCAATGCAAAATTATGACATCATAATCCATGCAAAGCATCCTTTAATGCAAAATTATGACATCACAATCCATGCAATGCAGTCTGCAATGCAAAATTATGACATCACAATCCATGCAAAGCATCATTTAATGCAAAATTATGACATCACAATCCATGCAATGCAGTATGCAATGCAAAATTATGACATCACAATCCATGCAGTGCAGTATGCAATGCAACATTATGACATCATAATTCATGCAAAGCATCATTTAATGCAAACTTATGACATCACAATCCATGCAATGCAGTATGCAATGCAAAATTATGACATCACAATCCATGCAATGCAGTATGCAATGCAAAATTATGACATCATAATCCATGCAAAGCATAATTTAATGCAAAATTATGACATCACAATCCATGCAATGCAGTATGCAATGCAAAATTATGACATCACAATCCATGCAATGCAGTATGCAATGCAAAATTATGACATCACAATCCGTGCAATGCAGTATGCAATGCAAAATTATGACATCATAATTCATGCAAAGCATCATTTAATGCAAAATTATGACATCACAATCCATGCAATGCAGTATGCAATGCAAAATTATGACATCATAATCCTTGCAAAGCACCATTTAATGCAAAATTATGACATCACAGTCCATGCAATGCAGTATGCAAAGCAAAATTATGACATCACAATCCATGCAAAGCATCATTCAATGCAAAATTATGACATCACAATCCATGCAATACAGTATGCAATGCAAAATTATAACATCACAATCCATGCACATCATATTTTAATGCAAAATTATGACATCACAATCCATGCAATGCAGTATGCAATGCAAAATTATGTCATCACAATCCATGCAATGCAGTATGCAATGCAAAATTATGACATCATAATCCATGCAAAGCATCATTTAATGCAAAATTATGACATCACAATCCATGCAATGCAGTATGCAATGCAAAATTATGACATCACAATCCATGCAGTGCAGTATGCAATGCAAAATTATGACATCATAATCCATGCAAAGCATCATTTAATGCAAAATTATGACATCACAATCCATGCAATGCAGCATGCAATGCAAAATTATGACATCACAATCCATGCAATGCAAAATTATGACATCACAATCCATGCAATGCAGTATGCAATGCAAAATAATGACATAATAATCCATGCAAAGCATAATTTAATGCAAAATTATGACATCACAATCCATGCAATGCAGTATGCAAAGCAAAATTATGACATCACAATCCATGCAATGCAGTATGCAATGCAAAATTATGACATCACAATCCATGCAATGCAGTATGCAATGCAAAATTATGACATCACAATCCAAACAATGCAGTATGCAATGCAAAATTATGATATCACAATCCATGCAATGCAGTATGCAATGCAAAATTATGACATCACAATCCATACAATGCAGTATGCAATGCAAAATTATGACATCATAATCCATGCAAAGCATCATTTAATGCAAAATGATGACATCACAATCCATGCAATGCAGTATGCAATGCAAAATTATGACATCATAATCCATGTAAAGCATCATTTAATGCAAAATTATGACATCACAATCCATGCAATGCAGTATGCAATGCAAAATTATGACATCACAATCCATACAATGCAGTATGCAATGCAAAATTATGACATCATAATCCTTGCAAAGCACCATTTAATGCAAAATTATGACATCACAGTCCATGCAATGCAGTATGCAAAGCAAAATTATGACATCACAATCCATGCAAAGCATCATTCAATGCAAAATTATGACATCACAATCCATGCAATACAGTATGCAATGCAAAATTATAACATCACAATCCATGCACATCATATTTTAATGCAAAATTATGACATCACAATCCATGCAATGCAGTATGCAATGCAAAATTATGACATCACAATCCATGCAAAGCATCATTTAATGCAACATTATGACATCACAATCCATGCAATGCAGTATGCAATGCAAAATTATGACATCACAATCCATGCAATGCAGTATGCAATGCAAAATTATGACATCACAATCCATGCAATGCAGTATGCAATGCAAAATTATGACATCACAATCCATGCAAAGCATCATTTAATGCAACATTATGTCATCACAATCCATGCAATGCAGTATGCAATGCAAAATTATGACATCACAATCCATGCAATGCAGTATGCAATGCAAAATTATGACATCACAATCCATGCAATGCAGTATGCAATGCAAAATTATGACATCACA
This sequence comes from Pseudophryne corroboree, assembly GCF_028390025.1. Taxonomy (NCBI): domain Eukaryota; kingdom Metazoa; phylum Chordata; class Amphibia; order Anura; family Myobatrachidae; genus Pseudophryne; species Pseudophryne corroboree. Next base: position 48,662 of record NW_026968331.1, read on the forward strand.
ATCCATGCAATGCAGTATGCAATGCAAAATTATGACATCATAATCCATGCAAAGCATCATTTAATGCAACATTATGACATCACAATCCATGCAATGCAGTATGCAATGCAAAATTATGACATCACAATCCATGCAATGCAGTATGCAATGCAAAATTATGACATCACAATCCATGCAATGCAGTATGCAATGCAAAAGTATGACATCACAATCCATGCAATGCAGTATGCAATGCAAAATTATGACATCACAATCCATGCAATGCAGTATGCAATGCAAAATTATGACATCATAATCCATGCAAAGCATCATTTAATGCAACATTATGACATCACAATCCATGCAATGCAAAATTATGACATCACAATCCATGCAATGCAGTATGCAATGCAAAATTATGACATCACAATCCATGCAATGCAGTATGCAATGCAAAATTATGACATCACAATCCGTGCAATGCAGTATGCAATGCAAAATTATGACATCATAATCCATGCAAAGCATCATTTAATGCTAAAGTATGACATCACAATCCATGCAATGCAGTATGCAATGCAAAATTATGACATCACAATCCATGCAATGCAGTATGCAATGCAAAATTATGACATCATAATCCATGCAAAGCATCATTTAATGCAAAATTATGACATCACAATCCATGCAATGCAGTATGCAATGCAAAATTATGACATCATAATCCATGCAAAGCATCATTTAATGCAAAATTATGACATCACAATCCATGCAATGCAGTATGCAATGCAAAATTATGACATCACAATCCATGCAATGCAGTATGCAATGCAAAATTATGACATCATAATCCATGCAAAGCATCATTTAATGCAAAATTATGACATCACAATCCATGCAATGCAGTATGCAATGCAAAATTATGACATCACAATCCATGCAAAGCATCATTTAATGCAACATTATGACATCACAATCCATGCAATGCTGTATGCAATGCAAAATTATGTCATCACAATCCATGCAATGCAGTATGCAATGCAAAATTATGACATCACAATCCATGCAATGCAGTATGCAATGCAAAATTATGACATCACAATCCATGCAATGCAGTATGCAATGCAAAATTATGACATCATAATCCATGCAAAGCATCATTTAATGCAAAAGTATGACATCACAATCCATGCAATGCAGTATGCAATACAAAATTATGACATCACAATCCATGCAATGCAGTATGCAATGCAAAATTATGACATCACAATCCATACAATGCAGTATGCAATGCAAAATTATGACATCATAATCCATGCAAAGCATCATTTAATGCAAAATGATGACATCACAATCCATGCAATGCAGTATGCAATGCAAAATTATGACATCATAATCCATGTAAAGCATCATTTAATGCAAAATTATGACATCACAATCCATGCAATGCAGTATGCAATGCAAAATTATGACATCACAATCCATACAATGCAGTATGCAATGCAAAATTATGACATCATAATCCATGCAAAGCATCATTTAATGCAAAATTATGACATCACAATCCATGCAATGCAGTATGCAATGCAAAATTATGACATCACAATCCATGCAGTGCAGTATGCAATGCAACATTATGACATCATAATTCATGCAAAGCATCATTTAATGCAAACTTATGACATCACAATCCATGCAATGCAGTATGCAATGCAAAATTATGACATCACAATCCATGCTATGCAGTATGCAATGCAAAATTATGACATCATAATTCATGCAAAGCATCATTTAATGCAAAATTATGAAATCACAATCCATGCAATGCAGTATGCAATGCAAAATTATGACATCACAATCCATGCAATGCAGTATGCAATGCAAAATTATGACATCATAATCCATGCAAAGCATAATTTAATGCAAAATTATGACATCACAATCCATGCAATACAGTATGCAATGCAAAAATATAACATCACAATCCATGCAAATCATATTTTAATGCAAAATTATGACATCACAATCCATGCAATGCAGTATGCAATGCAAAATTATGACATCACAATCCATGCAATGCAGTATGCAATGCAAAATTATGACATCATAATCCATGCAAAGCATCATTTAATGCAAAATGATGACATCACAATCCATGCAATGCAGTATGCAATGCAAAATTATGACATCATAATCCATGTAAAGCATCATTTAATGCAAAATTATGACATCACAATCCATGCAATGCAGTATGCAATGCAAAATTATGACATCACAATCCATACAATGCAGTATGCAATGCAAAATTATGACATCATAATCCATGCAAAGCATCATTTAATGCAAAATTATGACATCACAATCCATGCAATGCAGTCTGCAATGCAAAATTATGACATCACAATCCATGCAAAGCATCATTTAATGCAAAATTATGACATCACAATCCATGCAATGCAGTATGCAATGCAAAATTATGACATCACAATCCATGCAGTGCAGTATGCAATGCAACATTATGACATCATAATTCATGCAAAGCATCATTTAATGCAAACTTATGACATCATAATCCATGCAATGCAGTATGCAATGCAAAATTATGACATCACAATCCATGCAATGCAGTATGCAATGCAAAATTATGACATCATAATTCATGCAAAGCATCATTTAATGCAAAATTATGAAATCACAATCCATGCAATGCAGTATGCAATGCAAAATTATGACATCACAATCCATGCAATGCAGTATGCAATGCAAAATTATGACATCATAATCCATGCAAAGCATAATTTAATGCAAAATTATGACATCACAATCCATGCAATGCAGTATGCAATGCAAAATTATGACATCACAATCCATGCAATGCAGTATGCAATGCAAAATTATGACATCACAATCCGTGCAATGCAGTATGCAATGCAAAATTATGACATCATAATTCATGCAAAGCATCATTTAATGCAAAATTATGACATCACAATCCATGCAATGCAGTATGCAATGCAAAATTATGACATCATAATCCTTGCAAAGCACCATTTAATGCAAAATTATGACATCACAGTCCATGCAATGCAGTATGCAAAGCAAAATTATGACATCACAATCCATGCAAAGCATCATTCAATGCAAAATTATGACATCACAATCCATGCAATACAGTATGCAATGCAAAATTATAACATCACAATCCATGCAAATCATATTTTAATGCAAAATTATGACATCACAATCCATGCAATGCAGTATGCAATGCAAAATTATGACATCACAATCCATGCAATGCAGTATGCAATGCAAAATTATGATATCACAATCCATGCAATGCAGTATGCAATGCAAAATTATGACATCACAATCCAAGCAATGCAGTATGCAATGCAAAATTATGACATCATAATCCATGCAAAGCATCATTTAATGCAAAATTATGACATCACAATCCATGCAATGCAGTATGCAATGCAAAATTATGAAATCATAATCCATGCAAAGCATCATTTAATGCAAAATGATGACATCACAATCCATGCAATGCAGTATGCAATGCAAAATTATGACATCACAATCCATGCAATGCAGTATGCAATGCAAAATTATGACATCATAATCCATGCAAAGCATCATTTAATGCAAAATTATGACATCACAATCCATGCAATGCAGTATGCAATGCAAAATGATGACATCACAATCCATGCAATGCAGTATACAATGCAAAATTATGACATCATAATCCATGCAAATCATCATTTAATGCAAAATTATGACATCACAATCCATGCAATGCAGTATGCAATGCAAAATTATGACATCACAATCCATGCAATGCAAAATTATGACATCACAATCCATGCAATGCAGTATGCAATGCAAAATTATGACATAATAATCCATGCAAAGAATAATTTAAAGCAAAATTATGACATCACAATCCATGCAATGCAGTATGCAAAGCAAAATTATGACATCACAATCCATGCAAAGCATAATTTAATGCAACATTATGACATCACAATCCATGCAATGCAGTATGCAATGCAAAATTATGATATCACAATCCATGCAATGCAGTATGCAATGCAAAATTATGACATCATAATCCATGCAAAGCATCATTTAATGCAAAATTATGACATCACAATCCATGCAATGCAGTATGCAATGCAAAATTATGACATCATAATCCATGCAAAGCATCATTTAATGCAAAATTATGAAATCACAATCCATGCAATGCAGTATGCAATGCAAAATTATGACATCACAATCCATGCAATGCAGTATGCAATGCAAAATTATGACATCATAATCCATGCAAAGCATAATTTAATGCAAAATCATGACATCACAATCCATGCAATGCAGTATGCAATGCAAAATTATGACATCACAATCCATGCAATGCAGTATGCAATGCAAAATTATGACATCACAATCTGTGCAATGCAGTATGCAATGCAAAATTATGACATCATAATCCATGCAAAGCATCATTTAATGCAAAATTATGACATCACAATCCATGCAATGCAGTCTGCAATGCAAAATTATGACATCACAATCCATGCAAAGCATCATTTAATGCAAAATTATGACATCACAATCCATGCAATGCAGTATGCAATGCAAAATTATGACATCACAATCCATGCAATGCAGTATGCAATGCAAAATTATGACATCATAATTCATGCAAAGCATCATTTAATGCAAAATTATGAAATCACAATCCATGCAATGCAGTATGCAATGCAAAATTATGACATCACAATCCATGCAATGCAGTATGCAATGCAAAATTATGACATCATAATCCATGCAAAGCATAATTTAATGCAAAATTATGACATCACAATCCATGCAATGCAGTATGCAATGCAAAATTATGACATCACAATCCATGCAATGCAGTATGCAATGCAAAATTATGACATCACAATCCATGCAATGCAGTATGCAATGCAAAATTATGACATCATAATTCATGCAAAGCATCATTTAATGCAAAATTATGACATCACAATCCATGCAATGCAGTATGCAATGCAAAATTATGACATCATAATCCTTGCAAAGCACCATTTAATGCAAAATTATGACATCACAGTCCATGCAATGCAGTATGCAAAGCAAAATTATGACATCACAATCCATGCAAAGCATCATTCAATGCAAAATGATGACATCACAATCCATGCAATACAGTATGCAATGCAAAATTATAACATCACAATCCATGCAAATCATATTTTAATGCAAAATTATGACATCACAATCCATGCAATGCAGTATGCAATGCAAAATTATGACATCACAATCCATGCAATGCAGTATGCAATGCAAAATTATGACATCACAATCCATGCAGTGCAGTATGCAATGCAAAATTATGACATCATAATCCATGCAAAGCATCATTTAATGCAAAATTATGACATCACAATCCATGCAATGCAGCATGCAATGCAAAATTATGACATCACAATCCATGCAATGCAAAATTATGACATCACAATCCATGCAATGCAGTATGCAATGCAAAATAATGACATAATAATCCATGCAAAGCATAATTTAATGCAAAATTATGACATCACAATCCATGCAATGCAGTATGCAAAGCAAAATTATGACATCACAATCCATGCAAAGCATAATTTAATGCAACATTATGACATCACAATCCATGCAATGCAGTATGCAATGCAAAATTATGACATCACAATCCATGCAATGCAGTATGCAATGCAAAATTATGACATCACAATCCAAACAATGCAGTATGCAATGCAAAATTATGATATCACAATCCATACAATGCAGTATGCAATGCAAAATTATGACATCATAATCCATGCAAAGCATCATTTAATGCAAAATGATGACATCACAATCCATGCAATGCAGTATGCAATGCAAAATTATGACATCATAATCCATGTAAAGCATCATTTAATGCAAAATTATGACATCACAATCCATGCAATGCAGTATGCAATGCAAAATTATGACATCACGATCCATGCAATGCAGTATGCAATGCAAAATTATGACATCACAATCCATGCAAAGCATCATTTAATGCAAAATTATGACATCACAATCCATGCAATGCAGTATGCAATGCAAAATTATGACATCACAATCTGTGCAATGCAGTATGCAATGCAAAATTATGACATCATAATCCATGCAAAGCATCATTTAATGCAAAATTATGACATCACAATCAATGCAATACAGTATGCAATGCAAAATTATGACATCTCAATCCATGCAAAGCATATTTTAATGCAAAATTATGACATCACAATCCATGCAATGCAGTATGCAATGCAAAATTATGACATCACAATCCATGCAATGCAGTATGCAATGCAAAATTATGACATCATAATCCATGCAAAGCATCATTTAATGCAAAATGATGACATCACAATCCATGCAATGCAGTATGCAATGCAAAATGATGACATCACAATCCATGCAATGCAGTATGCAATGCAAAATTATGACATCATAATCCATGCAAAGCATCATTTAATGCAAAATTATGACATCACAATCCATGCAATGCAGTATGCAATGCAAAATTATGACATCACAATCCATGCAATGCAAAATTATGACATCACAATCCATGCAATGCAGTATGCAAAGCAAAATTATGACATCACAATCCATGCAAAGCATAATTTAATGCAACATTATGACATCACAATCCATGCAATGCAGTATGCAATGCAAAATTATGACATCACAATCCATGCAATCACAATCCATGCAATGCAGTATGCAATGCAAAATTATGACATCACAATCCATGCAATGCAGTATGCAATGCAAAATTATGACATCATAATCCATGCAAAGCATCATTTAATGCAAAATGATGACATCACAATCCATGCAATGCAGTATGCAATGCAAAATGATGACATCACAATCCATGCAATGCAGTATTCAATGCAAAATTATGACATCATAATCCATGCACATCATCATTTAATGCAAAATTATGACATCACAATCCATGCAATGCAGTATGCAATGCAAAATTATGACATCACAATCCATGCAATGCAAAATTATGACATCACAATCCATGCAATGCAGTATGCAATGCAAAATTATGACATAATAATCCATGCAAAGCATAATTTAAAGCAAAATTATGACATCACAATCCATGCAATGCAGTATGCAAAGCAAAATTATGACATCACAATCCATGCAAAGCATAATTTAATGCAACATTATGACATCACAATCCATGCAAAGCATCATTTAATGCAAAATTATGACATCACAATCCATGCAATGCAGTATGCAATGCAAAATTATGACATCACAATCCATGCAGTGCAGTATGCAATGCAACATTATGACATCATAATTCATGCAAAGCATCATTTAATGCAAACTTATGACATCATAATCCATGCAATGCAGTATGCAATGCAAAATTATGACATCACAATCCATGCAATGCAGTATGCAATGCAAAATTATGACATCATAATTCATGCAAAGCATCATTTAATGCAAAATTATGAAATCACAATCCATGCAATGCAGTATGCAATGCAAAATTATGACATCACAATCCATGCAATGCAGTATGCAATGCAAAATTATGACATCATAATCCATGCAAAGCATAATTTAATGCAAAATTATGACATCACAATCCATGCAATGCAGTATGCAATGCAAAATTATGACATCACAATCCATGCAATGCAGTATGCAATGCAAAATTATGACATCACAATCCGTGCAATGCAGTATGCAATGCAAAATTATGACATCATAATTCATGCAAAGCATCATTTAATGCAAAATTATGACATCACAATCCATGCAATGCAGTATGCAATGCAAAATTATGACATCATAATCCTTGCAAAGCACCATTTAATGCAAAATTATGACATCACAGTCCATGCAATGCAGTATGCAAAGCAAAATTATGACATCACAATCCATGCAAAGCATCATTCAATGCAAAATTATGACATCACAATCCATGCAATACAGTATGCAATGCAAAATTATAACATCACAATCCATGCAAATCATATTTTAATGCAAAATTATGACATCACAATCCATGCAATGCAGTATGCAATGCAAAATTATGACATCACAATCCATGCAATGCAGTATGCACTGCAAAATTATGATATCACAATCCATGCAATGCAGTATGCAATGCAAAATTATGACATCACAATCCAAGCAATGCAGTATGCAATGCAAAATTATGACATCATAATCCATGCAAAGCATCATTTAATGCAAAATTATGACATCACAATCCATGCAATGCAAAATTATGACATCACAATCCATGCAATGCAGTATGCAATGCAAAATTATGACATAATAATCCATGCAAAGCATAATTTAAAGCAAAATTATGACATCACAATCCATGCAATGCAGTATGCAAAGCAAAATTATGACATCACAATCCATGCAAAGCATAATTTAATGCAACATTATGACATCACAATCCATGCAATGCAGTATGCAATGCAAAATTATGATATCACAATCCATGCAATGCAGTATGCAATGCAAAATTATGACATCATAATCCATGCAAAGCATCATTTAATGCAAAATTATGACATCACAATCCATGCAATGCAGTATGCAATGCAAAATTATGACATCATAATCCATGCAAAGCATCATTTAATGCAAAATTATGAAATCACAATCCATGCAATGCAGTATGCAATGCAAAATTATGACATCACAATCCATGCAATGCAGTATGCAATGCAAAATTATGACATCATAATCCATGCAAAGCATAATTTAATGCAAAATCATGACATCACAATCCATGCAATGCAGTATGCAATGCAAAATTATGACATCACAATCCATGCAATGCAGTATGCAATGCAAAATTATGACATCACAATCTGTGCAATGCAGTATGCAATGCAAAATTATGACATCATAATCCATGCAAAGCATCATTTAATGCAAAATTATGACATCACAATCCATGCAATGCAGTCTGCAATGCAAAATTATGACATCACAATCCATGCAAAGCATCATTTAATGCAAAATTATGACATCACAATCCATGCAATGCAGTATGCAATGCAAAATTATGACATCACAATCCATGCAATGCAGTATGCAATGCAAAATTATGACATCATAATTCATGCAAAGCATCATTTAATGCAAAATTATGAAATCACAATCCATGCAATGCAGTATGCAATGCAAAATTATGACATCACAATCCATGCAATGCAGTATGCAATGCAAAATTATGACATCATAATCCATGCAAAGCATAATTTAATGCAAAATTATGACATCACAATCCATGCAATGCAGTATGCAATGCAAAATTATGACATCACAATCCATGTAATGCAGTATGCAATGCAAAATTATGACATCACAATCCATGCAATGCAGTATGCAATGCAAAATTATGACATCATAATTCATGCAAAGCATCATTTAATGCAAAATTATGACATCACAATCCATGCAATGCAGTATGCAATGCAAAATTATGACATCATAATCCTTGCAAAGCACCATTTAATGCAAAATTATGACATCACAGTCCATGCAATGCAGTATGCAAAGCAAAATTATGACATCACAATCCATGCAAAGCATCATTCAATGCAAAATTATGACATCACAATCCATGCAATACAGTATGCAATGCAAAATTATAACATCACAATCCATGCAAATCATATTTTAATGCAAAATTATGACATCACAATCCATGCAATGCAGTATGCAATGCAAAATTATGACATCACAATCCATGCAATGCAGTATGCAATGCAAAATTATGACATCACAATCCATGCAGTGCAGTATGCAATGCAAAATTATGACATCATAATCCATGCAAAGCATCATTTAATGCAAAATTATGACATCACAATCCATGCAATGCAGCATGCAATGCAAAATTATGACATCACAATCCATGCAATGCAAAATTATGACATCACAATCCATGCAATGCAGTATGCAATGCAAAATAATGACATAATAATCCATGCAAAGCATAATTTAATGCAAAATTATGACATCACAATCCATGCAATGCAGTATGCAAAGCAAAATTATGACATCACAATCCATGCAAAGCATAATTTAATGCAACATTATGACATCACAATCCATGCAATGCAGTATGCAATGCAAAATTATGACATCACAATCTGTGCAATGCAGTATGCAATGCAAAATTATGACATCACGATCCATGCAATGCAGTATGCAATGCAAAATTATGACATCACAATCCATGCAAAGCATCATTTAATGCAAAATTATGACATCACAATCCATGCAATGCAGTATGCAATGCAAAATTATGACATCACAATCTGTGCAATGCAGTATGCAATGCAAAATTATGACATCATAATCCATGCAAAGCATCATTTAATGCAAAATTATGACATCACAATCAATGCAATACAGTATGCAATGCAAAATTATGACATCACAATCCATGCAAAGCATATTTTAATGCAAAATTATGACATCACAATCCATGCAATGCAGTATGCAATGCAAAATTATGACATCACAATCCATGCAATGCAGTATGCAATGCAAAATTATGACATCATAATCCATGCAAAGCATCATTTAATGCAAAATGATGACATCACAATCCATGCAATGCAGTATGCAATGCAAAATGATGACATCACAATCCATGCAATGCAGTATGCAATGCAAAATTATGACATCATAATCCATGCAAAGCATCATTTAATGCAAAATTATGACATCACAATCCATGCAATGCAGTATGCAATGCAAAATTATGACATCACAATCCATGCAATGCAAAATTATGACATCACAATCCATGCAATGCAGTATGCAAAGCAAAATTATGACATCACAATCCATGCAAAGCATAATTTAATGCAACATTATGACATCACAATCCATGCAATGCAGTATGCAATGCAAAATTATGACATCACAATCCATGCAATGCAGTATGCAATGCAAAATTATGATATCACAATCCATGCAATGCAGTATGCAATGCAAAATTATGACATCACAATCCAAGCAATGCAGTATGCAATGCAAAATTATGACATCATAATCCATGCAAAGCATCATTTAATGCAAAATTATGACATCACAATCCATGCAATGCAGTATGCAATGCAAAATTATGACATCATAATCCATGCAAAGCATCATTTAATGCAAAATTATGACATCACAATCCATGCAATGCAGTCTGCAATGCAAAATTATGACATCACAATCCATGCAAAGCATCATTTAATGCAAAATTATGACATCACAATCCATGCAATGCAGTATGCAATGCAAAATTATGACATCACAATCCATGCAATGCAGTATGCAATGCAAAATTATGACATCACAATCCATGCAATGCAGTATGCAATGCAAAATTATGACATCATAATCCATGCAAAGCATCATTTAATGCAAAATTATGACATCACAATCCATGCAATGCAGCATGCAATGCAAAATTATGACATCACAATCCATGCAATGCAAAATTATGACATCACAATCCATGCAATGCAAAATTATGACATCACAATCCATGCAATGCAGTATGCAAAGCAAAATTATGACATCACAATCCATGCAAAGCATAATTTAATGCAACATTATGACATCACAATCCATGCAATGCAGTATGCAATGCAAAATTATGACATCACAATCCATGCAATGCAGTATGCAATGCAAAATTATGATATCACAATCCATGCAATGCAGTATGCAATGCAAAATTATGACATCACAATCCAAGCAATGCAGTATGCAATGCAAAATTATGACATCATAATCCATGCAAAGCATCATTTAATGCAAAATTATGACATCACAATCCATGCAATGCAGTATGCAATGCAAAATTATGAAATCATAATCCATGCAAAGCATCATTTAATGCAAAATGATGACATCACAATCCATGCAATGCAGTATGCAATGCAAAATTATGACATCACAATCCATGCAATGCAGTATGCAATGCAAAATTATGACATCACAATCCATGCAAAGCATAATTTAATGCAACATTATGACATCACAATCCATGCAATGCAGTATGCAATGCAAAATTATGACATCACAATCCATGCAATGCAGTATGCAATGCAAAATTATGATATCACAATCCATGCAATGCAGTATGCAATGCAAAATTATGACATCACAATCCAAGCAATGCAGTATGCAATGCAAAATTATGACATCATAATCCATGCAAAGCATCATTTAATGCAAAATTATGACATCACAATCCATGCAATGCAGTATGCAATGCAAAATTATGAAATCATAATCCATGCAAAGCATCATTTAATGCAAAATGATGACATCACAATCCATGCAATGCAGTATGCAATGCAAAATTATGACATCACAATCCATGCAATGCAGTATGCAATGCAAAATTATGACATCATAATCCATGCAAAGCATCATTTAATGCAAAATGATGACATCACAATCCATGCAATGCAGTATGCAATGCAAAATGATGACATCACAATCCATGCAATGCAGTATACAATGCAAAATTATGACATCATAATCCATGCACATCATCATTTAATGCAAAATTATGACATCACAATCCATGCAATGCAGTATGCAATGCAAAATTATGACATCACAATCCATGCAATGCAAAATTATGACATCACAATCCATGCAATGCAGTATGCATTGCAAAATTATGACATAATAATCCATGCAAAGCATAATTTAAAGCAAAATTATGACATCACAATCCATGCAATGCAGTATGCAAAGCAAAATTATGACATCACAATCCATGCAAAGCATAATTTAATGCAACATTATGACATCACAATCCATGCAATGCAGTATGCAATGCAAAATTATGATATCACAATCCATGCAATGCAGTATGCAATGCAAAATTATGACATCACAATCCAAGCAATGCAGTATGCAATGCAAAATTATGACATCATAATCCATGCAAAGCATCATTTAATGCAAAATTATGACATCACAATCCATGCAATGCAGTATGCAATGCAAAATTATGACATCGTAATCCATGCAAAGCATCATTTAATGCAAAATTATGAAATCACAATCCATGCAATGCAGTATGCAATGCAAAATTATGACATCACAATCCATGCAATGCAGTATGCAATGCAAAATTATGATATCATAATCCATGCAAAGCATAATTTAATGCAAAATCATGACATCACAATCCATGCAATGCAGTATGCAATGCAAAATTATGACATCACAATCCATGCAATGCAGTATGCAATGCAAAATTATGACATCACAATCCGTGCAATGCAGTATGCAATGCAAAATTATGACATCATAATCCATGCAAAGCATCATTTAATGCAAAATTATGACATCACAATCCATGCAATGCAGTCTGCAATGCAAAATTATGACATCACAATCCATGCAAAGCATCATTTAATGCAAAATTATGACATCACAATCCATGCAATGCAGTATGCAATGCAAAATTATGACATCACAATCCATGCAGTGCAGTATGCAATGCAACATTATGACATCATAATTCATGCAAAGCATCATTTAATGCAAACTTATGACATCACAATCCATGCAATGCAGTATGCAATGCAAAATTATGACATCACAATCCATGCAATGCAGTATGCAATGCAAAATTATGACATCATAATTCATGCAAAGCATCATTTAATGCAAAATTATGACATCACAATCCATGCAATGCAGTATGCAATGCAAAATTATGACATCATAATCCTTGCAAAGCACCATTTAATGCAAAATTATGACATCACAATCCATGCAATGCAGTATGCAAAGCAAAATTATGACATCACAATCCATGCAAAGCATAATTTAATGCAAAATTATGACATCACAATCCATGCAATACAGTATGCAATGCAAAATTATAACATCACAATCCATGCAAATCATATTTTAATGCAAAATTATGACATCACAATCCATGCAATGCAGTATGCAATGCAAAATTATGACATCACAATCCATGCAATGCAGTATGCAATGCAAAATTATGACATCATAATCCATGCAAAGCATCATTTAATGCAAAATTATGACATCACAATCCATGCAATGCAGTATGCAATGCAAAATTATGACATCACAATCCATGCAATGCAGTATGCAATGCAAAATTATGACATCATAATCCATGCAAAGCATCATTTAATGCAAAATTATGACATCACAATCCATGCAATGCAGCATGCAATGCAAAATTATGACATCACAATCCATGCAATGCAAAATTATGACATCACAATCCATGCAATGCAGTATGCAATGCAAAATAATGACATAATAATCCATGCAAAGCATAATTTAATGCAAAATTATGACATCACAATCCATGCACTGCAGTCTGCAAAGCAAAATTATGACATCACAATCCATGCAAAGCATAATTTAATGCAACATTATGACATCACAATCCATGCAATGCAGTATGCAATGCAAAATTATGACATCACAATCCATGCAATGCAGTATGCAATGCAAAATTATGATATCACAATCCATGCAATGCAGTATGCAATGCAAAATTATGACATCACAATCCAAACAATGCAGTATGCAATGCAAAATTATGACATCATAATCCATGCAAAGCATCATTTAATGCAAAATGATGACATCACAATCCATGCAATGCAGTATGCAATGCAAAATTATGACTTCATAATCCATGCAAAGCATCATTTAATGCAAAATTATGACATCACAACCCATGCAATGCAGTATGCAATGCAAAATTATGACATCACGATCCATGCAATGCAGTATGCAATGCAAAATTATGACATCACAATCCATGCAATGCAGTATGCAATGCAAAATTATGACATCATAATCCATGCAAAGCATACTTTAATGCAAAATTATGACATCACAATCCATGCAATGCAGTATGCAATGCAAAATGATGACATCACAATCCATGCAATGCAGTATACAATGCAAAATTATGACATCATAATCCATGCACATCATCATTTAATGCAAAATTATGACATCACAATCCATGCAATGCAGTATGCAATGCAAAATTATGACATCACAATCCATGCAATGCAAAATTATGACATCACAATCCATGCAATGCAGTATGCAATGCAAAATTATGACATAATAATCCATGCAAAGCATAATTTAAAGCAAAATTATGACATCACAATCCATGCAATGCAGTATGCAAAGCAAAATTATGACATCACAATCCATGCAAAGCATAATTTAATGCAACATTATGACATCACAATCCATGCAATGCAGTATGCAATGCAAAATTATGATATCACAATCCATGCAATGCAGTATGCAATGCAAAATTATGACATCACAATCCAAGCAATGCAGTATGCAATGCAAAATTATGACATCATAATCCATGCAAAGCATCATTTAATGCAAAATTATGACATCACAATCCATGCAATGCAGTATGCAATGCAAAATTATGATATCATAATCCATGCAAAGCATAATTTAATGCAAAATCATGACATCACAATCCATGCAAAGCATCATTTAATGCAAAATTATGACATCACAATCCATGCAATGCAGTATGCAATGCAAAATTATGACATCACAATCCATGCAGTGCAGTATGCAATGCAACATTATGACATCATAATTCATGCAAAGCATCATTTAATGCAAACTTATGACATCACAATCCATGCAATGCAGTATGCAATGCAAAATTATGACATCACAATCCATGCAATGCAGTATGCAATGCAAAATTATGACATCATAATTCATGCAAAGCATCATTTAATGCAAAATTATGACATCACAATCCATGCAATGCAGTATGCAATGCAAAATTATGACATCATAATCCTTGCAAAGCACCATTTAATGCAAAATTATGACATCACAATCCATGCAATGCAGTATGCAAAGCAAAATTATGACATCACAATCCATGCAAAGCATCATTTAATGCAAAATTATGACATCACAATCCATGCAATACAGTATGCAATGCAAAATTATAACATCACAATCCATGCAAATCATATTTTAATGCAAAATTATGACATCACAATCCATGCAATGCAGTATGCAATGCAAAATTATGACATCACAATCCATGCAATGCAGTATGCAATGCAAAATTATGACATCATAATCCATGCAAAGCATCATTTAATGCAAAATTATGACATCACAATCCATGCAATGCAGTATGCAATGCAAAATTATGACATCACAATCCATGCAATGCAGTATGCAATGCAAAATTATGACATCATAATCCATGCAAAGCATCATTTAATGCAAAATTATGACATCACAATCCATGCAATGCAGCATGCAATGCAAAATTATGACATCACAATCCATGCAATGCAAAATTATGACATCACAATCCATGCAATGCAGTATGCAATGCAAAATAATGACATAATAATCCATGCAAAGCATAATTTAATGCAAAATTATGACATCACAATCCATGCACTGCAGTATGCAAAGCAAAATTATGACATCACAATCCATGCAAAGCATAATTTAATGCAACATTATGACATCACAATCCATGCAATGCAGTATGCAATGCAAAATTATGACATCACAATCCATGCAATGCAGTATGCAATGCAAAATTATGATATCACAATCCATGCAATGCAGTATGCAATGCAAAATTATGACATCACAATCCAAACAATGCAGTATGCAATGCAAAATTATGATATCACAATCCATGCAATGCAGTACGCAATGCAAAATTATGACATCACAATCCATGCAATGCAGTATGCAATGCAAAATTATGACATCATAATCCATGCAAAGCATCATTTAATGCAAAATGATGACATCACAATCCATGCAATGCAAAATTATGACATCATAATCCATGCAAAGCATCATTTAATGCAAAATTATGACATCACAATCCATGCAATGCAGTATGCAATGCAAAATTATGACATCACGATCCATGCAATGCAGTATGCAATGCAAAATTATGACATCACAATCCATGCAAAGCATCATTTAATGCAAAATTATGACATCACAATCCATGCAATGCAGTATGCAATGCAAAATTATGACATCACAATCCGTGCAATGCAGTATGCAATGCAAAATTATGACATCATAATCCATGCAAAGCATCATTTAATGCAAAAGTATGACATCACAATCCATGCAATACAGTATGCAATGCAAAATTATGACATCACAATCCATGCAAAGCATATTTTAATGCAAAATTATGACATCACAATCCATGCAATGCAGTATGCAATGCAAAATTATGACATCACAATCCATGCAATGCAGTATGCAATGCAAAATTATGACATCATAATCCATGCAAAGCATCATTTAATGCAAAATGATGACATCACAATCCATGCAATGCAGTATGCAATGCAAAATGATGACATCACAATCCATGCAATGCAGTATGCAATGCAAAATTATGACATCATAATCCATGCAAAGCATCATTTAATGCAAAATTATGACATCACAATCCATGCAATGCAGTATGCAATGCAAAATTATGACATCACAATCCATACAATGCAAAATTATGACATCACAATCCATGGAATGCAGTATGCAATGCAAAATTATAACATAATAATCCATGCAAAGCATAATTTAATGCAAAATTATGACATCACAATCCATGCAATGCAGTATGCAAAGCAAAATTATGACATCACAATCCATGCAAAGCATAATTTAATGCAACATTATGACATCACAATCCATGCAATGCAGTATGCAATGCAAAATTATGACATCACAATCCAAGCAATGCAGTATGCAATGCAAAATTATGACATCACAATCCATGCAATGCAGTATGCAATGCAAAATTATGACATCATAATCCATGCAAAGCATCATTTAATGCAAAATTATGACATCACAATCCATGCAATGCAGTATGCATAGCAAAATTATGACATCACAATCCATGCAAAGCATCATTTAATGCAAAATTATGACATCACGATCCATGCAATGCAGTATGCAATGCAAAATTATGACATCACAATCCATGCAATGCAGTATGCAATGCAAAATTATGACATAATAATCCATGCAAAGCATAATTTAATGCAAAATTATGACATCACAATCCATGCAATGCAGTATGCAAAGCAAAATTATGACATCACAATCCATGCAAAGCATAATTTAATGCAACATTATGACATCACAATCCATGCAATGCAGTATGCAATGCAAAATTATGACATCACAATCCATGCAATGCAGTATGCAATGCAAAATTATGATATCACAATCCATGCAATGCAGTATGCAATGCAAAATTATGACATCACAATCCAAACAATGCAGTATGCAATGCAAAATTATGATATCACAATCCATGCAATGCAGTACGCAATGCAAAATTATGACATCACAATCCATGCAATGCAGTATGCAATGCAAAATTATGACATCATAATCCATGCAAAGCATCATTTAATGCAAAATGATGACATCACAATCCATGCAATGCAGTATGCAATGCAAAATTATGACATCATAATCCATGCAAAGCATCATTTAATGCAAAATTATGACATCACAACCCATGCAATGCAGTATGCAATGCAAAAATATGACATCACGATCCATGCAATGCAGTATGCAATGCAAAATTATGACATCACAATCCATGCAATGCAGTATGCAATGCAAAATTATGACATCATAATCCATGCAAAGCATACTTTAATGCAAAATTATGACATCACAATCCATGCAATGCAGTATGCAATGCAAAATGATGACATCACAATCCATGCAATGCAGTATACAATGCAAAATTATGACATCATAATCCATGCACATCATCATTTAATGCAAAATTATGACATCACAATCCATGCAATGCAGTATGCAATGCAAAATTATGACATCACAATCCATGCAATGCAGTATGCAATGCAAAATTATGACATCACAATCCATGCAATGCAGTATGCAATGCAAAATTATGACATCATAATCCATGCAAAGCATCATTTAATGCAAAATGATGACATCACAATCCATGCAATGCAGTATGCAATGCAAAATGATGACATCACAATCCATGCAATGCAGTATGCAATGCAAAATTATGACATCATAATCCATGCAAAGCATCATTTAATGCAAAATTATGACATCACAATCCATGCAATGCAGTATGCAATGCAAAATTATGACATCACAATCCATACAATGCAAAATTATGACATCACAATCCATGGAATGCAGTATGCAATGCAAAATTATAACATAATAATCCATGCAAAGCATAATTTAATGCAAAATTATGACATCACAATCCATGCAATGCAGTATGCAAAGCAAAATTATGACATCACAATCCATGCAAAGCATAATTTAATGCAACATTATGACATCACAATCCATGCAATGCAGTATGCAATGCAAAATTATGACATCACAATCCAAGCAATGCAGTATGCAATGCAAAATTATGACATCACAATCCATGCAATGCAGTATGCAATGCAAAATTATGACATCATAATCCATGCAAAGCATCATTTAATGCAAAATTATGACATCACAATCCATGCAATGCAGTATGCATAGCAAAATTATGACATCACAATCCATGCAAAGCATCATTTAATGCAAAATTATGACATCACGATCCATGCAATGCAGTATGCAATGCAAAATTATGACATCACAATCCATGCAATGCAGTATGCAATGCAAAATTATGACATAATAATCCATGCAAAGCATAATTTAATGCAAAATTATGACATCACAATCCATGCAATGCAGTATGCAAAGCAAAATTATGACATCACAATCCATGCAAAGCATAATTTAATGCAACATTATGACATCACAATCCATGCAATGCAGTATGCAATGCAAAATTATGACATCACAATCCATGCAATGCAGTATGCAATGCAAAATTATGATATCACAATCCATGCAATGCAGTATGCAATGCAAAATTATGACATCACAATCCAAACAATGCAGTATGCAATGCAAAATTATGATATCACAATCCATGCAATGCAGTACGCAATGCAAAATTATGACATCACAATCCATGCAATGCAGTATGCAATGCAAAATTATGACATCATAATCCATGCAAAGCATCATTTAATGCAAAATGATGACATCACAATCCATGCAATGCAGTATGCAATGCAAAATTATGACATCATAATCCATGCAAAGCATCATTTAATGCAAAATTATGACATCACAACCCATGCAATGCAGTATGCAATGCAAAAATATGACATCACGATCCATGCAATGCAGTATGCAATGCAAAATTATGACATCACAATCCATGCAATGCAGTATGCAATGCAAAATTATGACATCATAATCCATGCAAAGCATACTTTAATGCAAAATTATGACATCACAATCCATGCAATGCAGTATGCAATGCAAAATGATGACATCACAATCCATGCAATGCAAAATTATGACATCACAATCCATGCAATGCAGTATGCAATGCAAAATTATGACATAATAATCCATGCAAAGCATAATTTAAAGCAAAATTATGACATCACAATCCATGCAATGCAGTATGCAAAGCAAAATTATGACATCACAATCCATGCAAAGCATAATTTAATGCAACATTATGACATCACAATCCATGCAATGCAGTATGCAATGCAAAATTATGATATCACAATCCATGCAATGCAGTATGCAATGCAAAATTATGACATCACAATCCAAGCAATGCAGTATGCAATGCAAAATTATGACATCATAATCCATGCAAAGCATCATTTAATGCAAAATTATGACATCACAATCCATGCAATGCAGTATGCAATGCAAAATTATGACATCATAATCCATGCAAAGCATCATTTAATGCAAAATTATGAAATCACAATCCATGCAATGCAGTATGCAATGCAAAATTATGACATCATAATCCATGCAAAGCATCATTTAATGCAAAATTATGAAATCACAATCCATGCAATGCAGTATACAATGCAAAATTATGACATCATAATCCATGCACATCATCATTTAATGCAAAATTATGACATCACAATCCATGCAATGCAGTATGCAATGCAAAATTATGACATCACAATCCATGCAATGCAAAATTATGACATCACAATCCATGCAATGCAGTATGCAATGCAAAATTATGACATAATAATCCATGCAAAGCATAATTTAAAGCAAAATTATGACATCACAATCCATGCAATGCAGTATGCAAAGCAAAATTATGACATCACAATCCATGCAAAGCATAATTTAATGCAACATTATGACATCACAATCCATGCAATGCAGTATGCAATGCAAAATTATGATATCACAATCCATGCAATGCAGTATGCAATGCAAAATTATGACATCACAATCCAAGCAATGCAGTATGCAATGCAAAATTATGACATCATAATCCATGCAAAGCATCATTTAATGCAAAATTATGACATCACAATCCATGCAATGCAGTATGCAATGCAAAATTATGACATCATAATCCATGCAAAGCATCATTTAATGCAAAATTATGAAATCACAATCCATGCAATGCAGTATGCAATGCAAAATTATGACATCACAATCCATGCAATGCAGTATGCAATGCAAAATTATGATATCATAATCCATGCAAAGCATAATTTAATGCAAAATCATGACATCACAATCCATGCAATGCAGTATGCAATGCAAAATTATGACATCACAATTCATGCAATGCAGTATGCAATGCAAAATTATGACATCACAATCCGTGCAATGCAGTATGCAATGCAAAATTATGACATCATAATCCATGCAAAGCATCATTTAATGCAAAATTATGACATCACAATCCATGCAATGCAGTCTGCAATGCAAAATTATGACATCACAATCCATGCAAAGCATCATTTAATGCAAAATTATGACATCACAATCCATGCAATGCAGTATGCAATGCAAAATTATGACATCACAATCCATGCAGTGCAGTATGCAATGCAACATTATGACATCATAATTCATGCAAAGCATCATTTAATGCAAACTTATGACATCACAATCCATGCAATGCAGTATGCAATGCAAAATTATGACATCACAATCCATGCAATGCAGTATGCAATGCAAAATTATGACATCATAATTCATGCAAAGCATCATTTAATGCAAAATTATGACATCACAATCCATGCAATGCAGTATGCAATGCAAAATTATGACATCATAATCCTTGCAAAGCACCATTTAATGCAAAATTATGACATCACAATCCATGCAATGCAGTATGCAAAGCAAAATTATGACATCACAATCCATGCAAAGCATCATTTAATGCAAAATTATGACATCACAATCCATGCAATACAGTATGCAATGCAAAATTATAACATCACAATCCATGCAAATCATATTTTAATGCAAAATTATGACATCACAATCCATGCAATGCAGTATGCAAAGCAAAATTATGACATCACAATCCATGCAAAGCATAATTTAATGCAACATTATGACATCACAATCCATGCAATGCAGTATGCAATGCAAAATTATGATATCACAATCCATGCAATGCAGTATGCAATGCAAAATTATGACATCACAATCCAAGCAATGCAGTATGCAATGCAAAATTATGACATCATAATCCATGCAAAGCATCATTTAATGCAAAATTATGACATCACAATCCATGCAATGCAGTATGCAATGCAAAATTATGATATCATAATCCATGCAAAGCATAATTTAATGCAAAATCATGACATCACAATCCATGCAATGCAGTATGCAATGCAACATTATGACATCACAATCCATGCAATGCAGTATGCAATGCAAAATTATGACATCACAATCCGTGCAATGCAGTATGCAATGCAAAATTATGATATCATAATCCATGCAAAGCATCATTTAATGCAAAATTATGACATCACAATCCATGCAATGCAGTCTGCAATGCAAAATTATGACATCACAATCCATGCAAAGCATCATTTAATGCAAAATTATGACATCACAATCCATGCAATGCAGTATGCAATGCAAAATTATGACATCACAATCCATGCAGTGCAGTATGCAATGCAACATTATGACATCATAATCCATGCAAAGCATACTTTAATGCAAAATTATGACATCACAATCCATGCAATGCAGTATGCAATGCAAAATTATGACATCACAATCCATGCAATGCAGTATGCAATGCAAAATTATGACATCACAATCCATGCAATGCAGTATGCAATGCAAAATTATGACATCATAATCCATGCAAAGCATCATTTAATGCAAAATTATGACATCACAATCCATGCAATGCAGTATGCAATGCAAAATTATGACATCACAATCCATGCAATGCAGTATGCAATGCAAAATTATGACATCATAATCCATGCAAAGCATCATTTAATGCAAAATTATGACATCACAATCCATGCAATGCAGCATGCAATGCAAAATTATGACATCACAATCCATGCAATGCAAAATTATGACATCACAATCCATGCAATGCAGTATGCAATGCAAAATAATGACATAATAATCCATGCAAAGCATAATTTAATGCAAAATTATGACATCACAATCCATGCACTGCAGTATGCAAAGCAAAATTATGACATCACAATCCATGCAAAGCATAATTTAATGCAACATTATGACATCACAATCCATGCAATGCAGTATGCAATGCAAAATTATGACATCACAATCCATGCAATGCAGTATGCAATGCAAAATTATGATATCACAATCCATGCAATGCAGTATGCAATGCAAAATTATGACATCATAATCCATGCAAAGCATCATTTAATGCAAAATGATGACATCACAATCCATGCAATGCAGTATGCAATGCAAAATTATGACATCATAATCCATGCAAAGCATCATTTAATGCAAAATTATGACATCACGATCCATGCAATGCAGTATGCAATGCAAAATTATGACATCACGATCCATGCAATGCAGTATGCAATGCAACATTATGACATCACAATCCATGCAAAGCATCATTTAATGCAAAATTATGACATCACAATCCATGCAATGCAGTATGCAATGCAAAATTATGACATCACAATCCGTGCAATGCAGTATGCAATGCAAAATTATGACATCATAATCCATGCAAAGCATCATTTAATGCAAAAGTATGACATCACAATCCATGCAATACAGTATGCAATGCAAAATTATGACATCACAATCCATGCAAAGCATATTTTAATGCAAAATTATGACATCACAATCCATGCAATGCAGTATGCAATGCAAAATTATGACATCACAATCCATGCAATGCAGTATGCAATGCAAAATTATGACATCATAATCCATGCAAAGCATCATTTAATGCAAAATGATGACATCACAATCCATGCAATGCAGTATGCAATGCAAAATGATGACATCACAATCCATGCAATGCAGTATGCAATGCAAAATTATGACATCATAATCCATGCAAAGCATCATTTAATGCAAAATTATGACATCACAATCCATGCAATGCAGTATGCAATGCAAAATTATGACATCACAATCCATACAATGCAAAATTATGACATCACAATCCATGCAATGCAGTATGCAATGCAAAATTATAACATAATAATCCATGCAAAGCATAATTTAATGCAAAATTATGACATCACAATCCATGCAATGCAGTATGCAAAGCAAAATTATGACATCACAATCCATGCAAAGCATAATTTAATGCAACATTATGACATCACAATCCATGCAATGCAGTATGCAAAGCAAAATTATGACATCACAATCCAAGCAATGCAGTATGCAATGCAAAATTATGACATCACAATCCATGCAATGCAGTATGCAATGCAAAATTATGACATCATAATCCATGCAAAGCATCATTTAATGCAAAATTATGACATCACAATCCATGCAATGCAGTATGCATAGCAAAATTATGACATCACAATCCATGCAAAGCATAATTTAATGCAAAATTATGACATCACGATCCATGCAATGCAGTATGCAATGCAAAATTATGACATCACAATCCATGCAATGCAGTATGCAATGCAAAATTATGACATAATAATCCATGCAAAGCATAATTTAATGCAAAATTATGACATCACAATCCATGCAATGCAGTATGCAAAGCAAAATTATGACATCACAATCCATGCAAAGCATAATTTAATGCAACATTATGACATCACAATCCATGCAATGCAGTATGCAATGCAAAATTATGACATCACAATCCATGCAATGCAGTATGCAATGCAAAATTATGATATCACAATCCATGCAATGCAGTACGCAATGCAAAATTATGACATCACAATCCATGCAATGCAGTATGCAATGCAAAATTATGACATCATAATCCATGCAAAGCATCATTTAATGCAAAATGATGACATCACAATCCATGCAATGCAGTATGCAATGCAAAATGATGACATCATAATCCATGAAAAGCATCATTTAATGCAAAATTATGACATCACAACCCATGCAATGCAGTATGCAATGCAAAATTATGACATCACGATCCATGCAATGCAGTATGCAATGCAAAATTATGACATCACAATCCATGCAATGCAGTATGCAATGCAAAATTATGACATCATAATCCATGCAAAGCATACTTTAATGCAAAATTATGACATCACAATCCATGCAATGCAGTATGCAATGCAAAATGATGACATCACAATCCATGCAATGCAGTATACAATGCAAAATTATGACATCATAATCCATGCACATCATCATGTAATGCAAAATTATGACATCACAATCCATGCAATGCAGTATGCAATGCAAAATTATGACATCACAATCCATGCAATGCAGTATGCAATGCAAAATTATGATATCATAATCCATGCAAAGCATAATTTAATGCAAAATCATGACATCACAATCCATGCAATGCAGTATGCAATGCAAAATTATGATATCACAATCCAAGCAATGCAGTATGCAATGCAAAATTATGACATCATAATCCATGCAAAGCATCATTTAATGCAAAATTATGACATCACAATCCATGCAATGCAGTATGCAATGCAAAATTATGACATCATAATCCATGCAAAGCATCATTTAATGCAAAATCATGACATCACAATCCATGCAATGCAGTATGCAATGCAAAATTATGATATCACAATCCAAGCAATGCAGTATGCAATGCAAAATTATGACATCATAATCCATGCAAAGCATCATTTAATGCAAAATTATGACATCACAATCCATGCAATGCAGTATGCAATGCAAAATTATGACATCATAATCCATGCAAAGCATCATTTAATGCAAAATTATGAAATCACAATCCATGCAATGCAGTATGCAATGCAAAATTATGACATCACAATCCATGCAATGCAGTATGCAATGCAAAATTATGATATCATAATCCATGCAAAGCATAATTTAATGCAAAATCATGACATCACAATCCATGCAATGCAGTATGCAATGCAAAATTATGACATCACAATCCATGCAATGCAGTATGCAATGCAAAATTATGACATCACAATCCGTGCAATGCAGTATGCAATGCAAAATTATGACATCATAATCCATGCAAAGCATCATTTAATGCAAAATTATGACATCACAATCCATGCAATGCAGTCTGCAATGCAAAATTATGACATCACAATCCATGCAAAGCATCATTTAATGCAAAATTATGACATCACAATCCATGCAATGCAGTATGCAATGCAAAATTATGACATCACAATCCATGCAGTGCAGTATGCAATGCAACATTATGACATCATAATTCATGCAAAGCATCATTTAATGCAAACTTATGACATCACAATCCATGCAATGCAGTATGCAATGCAAAATTATGACATCACAATCCATGCAATGCAGTATGCAATGCAAAATTATGACATCATAATTCATGCAAAGCATCATTTAATGCAAAATTATGACATCACAATCCATGCAATGCAGTATGCAATGCAAAATTATGACATCATAATCCTTGCAAAGCACCATTTAATGCAAAATTATGACATCACAATCCATGCAATGCAGTATGCAAAGCAAAATTATGACATCACAATCCATGCAAAGCATCATTTAATGCAAAATTATGACATCACAATCCATGCAATACAGTATGCAATGCAAAATTATAACATCACAATCCATGCAAATCATATTTTAATGCAAAATTATGACATCACAATCCATGCAATGCAGTATGCAATGCAAAATTCTGACATCACAATCCATGCAATGCAGTATGCAATGCAACATTATGACATCATAATCCATGCAAAGCATCATTTAATGCAAAATTATGACATCACAATCCATGCAATGCAGTATGCAATGCAAAATTATGACATCACAATCCATGCAATGCAGTATGCAAAGCAAAATTATGACATCACAATCCATGCAAAGCATAATTTAATGCAACATTATGACATCACAATCCATGCAATGCAGTATGCAATGCAAAATTATGACATCACAATCCATGCAATGCGGTATGCAATGCAAAATTATGATATCACAATCCATGCAATGCAGTATGCAATGCAAAATTATGACATCACAATCCAAACAATGCAGTATGCAATGCAAAATTATGATATCACAATCCATGCAATGCAGTACGCAATGCAAAATTATGACATCACAATCCATGCAATGCAGTATGCAATGCAAAATTATGATATCACAATCCATGCAATGCAGTACGCAATGCAAAATTATGACATCACAATCCATGCAATGCAGTATGCAATGCAAAATTATGACATCACAATCCAAACAATGCAGTATGCAATGCAAAATTATGATATCACAATCCATGCAATGCAGTACGCAATGCAAAATTATGACATCACAATCCATGCAATGCAGTATGCAATGCAAAATTATGACATCATAATCCATGCAAAGCATCATTTAATGCAAAATGATGACATCACAATCCATGCAATGCAGTATGCAATGCAAAATTATGACATCATAATCCATGCAAAGCATCATTTAATGCAAAATTATGACATCACAATCCATGCAATGCAGTATGCAATGCAAAATTATGACATCACGATCCATGCAATGCAGTATGCAATGCAAAATTATGACATCATAATCCATGCAAAGCATCATTTAATGCAAAATTATGAAATCACAATCCATGCAATGCAGTATGCAATGCAAAATTATGACATCACAATCCATGCAATGCAGTATGCAATGCAAAATTATGATATCATAATCCATGCAAAGCATCATTTAATGCAAAATTATGACATCACAATCCATGCAATGCAGTATGCAATGCAAAATTATGACATCACAATCCATGCAGTGCAGTATGCAATGCAACATTATGACATCATAATTCATGCAAAGCATCATTTAATGCAAACTTATGACATCACAATCCATGCAATGCAGTATGCAATGCAAAATTATGACATCACAATCCATGCAATGCAGTATGCAATGCAAAATTATGACATCATAATTCATGCAAAGCATCATTTAATGCAAAATTATGACATCACAATCCATGCAATGCAGTATGCAATGCAAAATTATGACATCATAATCCTTGCAAAGCACCATTTAATGCAAAATTATGACATCACAATCCATGCAATGCAGCATGCAATGCAAAATTATGACATCACAATCCATGCAATGCAAAATTATGACATCACAATCCATGCAATGCAGTATGCAATGCAAAATAATGACATAATAATCCATGCAAAGCATAATTTAATGCAAAATTATGACATCACAATCCATGCACTGCAGTATGCAAAGCAAAATTATGACATCACAATCCATGCAAAGCATAATTTAATGCAACATTATGACATCACAATCCATGCAATGCAGTATGCAATGCAAAATTATGACATCACAATCCATGCAATGCAGTATGCAATGCAAAATTATGATATCACAATCCATGCAATGCAGTATGCAATGCAAAATTATGACATCACAATCCAAACAATGCAGTATGCAATGCAAAATTATGATATCACAATCCATGCAATGCAGTACGCAATGCAAAATTATGACATCACAATCCATGCAATGCAGTATGCAATGCAAAATTATGACATCATAATCCATGCAAAGCATCATTTAATGCAAAATGATGACATCACAATCCATGCAATGCAGTATGCAATGCAAAATTATGACATCATAATCCATGCAAAGCATCATTTAATGCAAAATTATGACATCACAATCCATGCAATGCAAAATTATGACATCACGATCCATGCAATGCAGTATGCAATGCAAAATTATGACATCATAATCCATGCAAAGCATCATTTAATGCAAAATGATGACATCACAATCCATGCAATGCAGTATGCAATGCAAAATGATGACATCACAATCCATGCAATGCAGTATGCAATGCAAAATTATGACATCATAATCCATGCAAAGCATCATTTAATGCAAAATTATGACATCACAATCCATGCAATGCAGTATGCAATGCAAAATTATGACATCACAATCCATACAATGCAAAATTATGACATCACAATCCATGCAATGCAGTATGCAAAGCAAAATTATAACATAATAATCCATGCAAAGCATAATTTAATGCAAAATTATGACATCACAATCCATGCAATGCAGTATGCAAAGCAAAATTATGACATCACAATCCATGCAAAGCATAATTTAATGCAACATTATGACATCACAATCCATGCAATGCAGTATGCAAAGCAAAATTATGACATCACAATCCATGCAAAGCATAATTTAATGCAACATTATGACATCACAATCCATGCAATGCAGTATGCAATGCAAAATTATGACATCACAATCCAAGCAATGCAGTATGCAATGCAAAATTATGACATCACAATCCATGCAATGCAGTATGCAATGCAAAATTATGACATCATAATCCATGCAAAGCATCATTTAATGCAAAATTATGACATCACAATCCATGCAATGCAGTATGCATAGCAAAATTATGACATCACAATCCATGCAAAGCATAATTTAATGCAAAATTATGACATCACGATCCATGCAATGCAGTATGCAATGCAAAATTATGACATCACAATCCATGCAAAGCATCATTTAATGCAAAATTATGACATCACGATCCATGCAATGCAGTATGCAATGCAAAATTATGACATCACAATCCATGCAATGCAGTATGCAATGCAAAATTATGACATCACAATCCGTGCAATGCAGTATGCAATGCAAAATTATGACATCATAATCCATGCAAAGCATCATTTAATGCAAAATTATGACATCACAACCCATGCAATGCAGTCTGCAATGCAAATTATGACATCACAATCCATGCAAAGCATCATTTAATGCAAAATTATGACATCACAATCCATGCAATGCAGTATGCAATGCAAAATTATGACATCACAATCCATGCAATGCAGTATGCAATGCAAAATTATGACATAATAATCCATGCAAAGCATAATTTAATGCAAAATTATGACATCACAATCCATGCAATGCAGTATGCAAAGCAAAATTATGACATCACAATCCAGGCAAAGCATAATTAAATGCAACATTATGACATCACAATCCATGCAATGCAGTATGCAATGCAAAATTATGACATCACAATCCATGCAATGCAGTATGCAATGCAAAATTATGATATCACAATCCATGCAATGCAGTATGCAATGCAAAATTATGACATCACAATCCATGCAATGCAGTATGTAATGCAAAATTATGACATCACAATCCATGCAATGCAGTATGCAATGCAAAATTATGACATCATAATCCATGCAAAGCATCATTTAATGCAAAATTATGACATCACAGTCCATGCAATGCAGTATGCAATGCAACATTATGACATCACAATCCATGCAAAGCATAATTTAATGCAAAATTATGACATCACGATCCATGCAATGCAGTATGCAATGCAAAATTATGACATCACAATCCATGCAAAGCATCATTTAATGCAAAATTATGACATCACGATCCATGCAATGCAGTATGCAATGCAAAATTAGGACATCACAATCCATGCAATGCAGTATGCAATGCAAAATTTTGACATCACAATCCATGCAATGCAGTCTGCAATGCAAAATTATGACATCACAATCCATGCAAAGCATCATTTAATGCAAAATTATGACATCACGATCCATGCAATGCAGTATGCAATGCAAAATTATGACATCACAATCCATGCAATGTAGTATGCTATGCAAAATTTTGACATCACAATCCGTGCAATGCAGTATGCAATGCAAAATTATGACATCATAATCCATGCAAAGCATCATTTAATGCAAAATTATGACATCACAATCCATGCAATGCAGTATGCAATGCAAAATTATGACATCACAATCCAAGCAATGCAGTATGCAATGCAAAATTATGACACCACAATCCATGCAATGCAGTATGTAATGCAAAATTATGACATCACAATCCATGCAATGCAGTATGCAATGCAAAATTATGACATCATAATCCATGCAAAGCATCATTTAATGCAAAATTATGACATCACAATTCATGCAATGCAGTATGCAATGCAAAATTATGACACCACAATCCAAGCAATGCAGTATGCAATGCAAAATTATGATATCACAATCCATGCAATGCAGTATGCAATGCAAAATTATGACATCATAATCCATGCAAAGCATCATTTAATGCAAAATTATGACATCACAGTCCATGCAATGCAGTATGCAATGCAAAATTATGACATCACGATCCATGCAAAGCATAATTTAATGCAAAATTATGACATCACGATCCATGCAATGCAGTATGCAATGCAAAATTATGACATCACAATCCATGCAAAGCATCATTTAATGCAAAATTATGACATCACGATCCATGCAATGCAGTATGCAATGCAAAATTATGACATCACAATCCATGCAATGCAGTATGCAATGCAAAATTTTGACATCACAATCCGTGCAATGCAGTATGCAATGCAAAATTATGACATCATAATCCATGCAAAGCATCATTTAATGCAAAAGTATGACATCACAATCCATGCAATGCAGTCTGCAATGCAAAATTATGACATCACAATCCATGCAAAGCATCATTTAATGCAAAATTATGACATCACAATCCATGCAATGCAGTATGCAATGCAAAATTATGATATCACAATCCATGCAATGCAGTATGCAATGCAAAATTATGACATCATAATCCATGCAAAGCATCATTTAATGCAAAATTATGACATCACAATCCATGCAATGCAGTATGCAATGCAAAATGATGACATCACAATCCATGCAATGCAGTATGCAATGCAAAATTATGACATCATAATCCATGCAAAGCATCATTTAATGCAACATTATGACATCACAATCCATGCAATGCAGTATGCAATGCAAAATTATGACATCACAATCCATGCAATGCAAAATTATGACATCACAATCCATGCAATGCAGTATGCAATGCAAAATTATGACATAATAATTCATGCAAAGCATAATTTAATGCAAAAATATGACATCACAATCCATGCAATGCAGTATGCAAAGCAAAATTATGACATCACAATCCATGCAAAGCATAATTTAATGCAACATTATGACATCACAATCCATGCAATGCAGTATGCAATGCAAAATTATGACATCACAATCCGTGCAATGCAGTATGCAATGCAAAATTATGACATCATAATCCATGCAAAGCATCATTTAATGCAAAATTATGACATCACAATCAATGCAATACAGTATGCAATGCAAAATTATGACATCACAATCCATGCAATGCAGTATGCAATGCAACATGATGACATCACAATCCATGCAATGCAGTATGCAATGCAAAATTATGACATCATAATCCATGCAAAGCATCATTTAATGCAACATTATGACATCACAATCCATGCAATGCAGTATGCAATGCAAAATTATGACATGACAATCCATGCAATGCAAAATTATGACATCACAATCCATGCAATGCAGTATGCAATGCAAAATTATGACATAATAATCCATGCAAAGCATAATTTAATGCAAAAATATGACATCACAATCCATGCAATGCAGTATGCAAAGCAAAATTATGACATCACAATCCATGCAAAGCATAATTTAATGCAACATTATGACATCACAATCCATGCAATGCAGTATGCAATGCAAAATTATGACATCACAATCCATGCAATGCAGTATGCAATGCAAAATTATGATATCACAATCCATGCAATGCAGTATGCAATGCAAAATTATGACATCACAATCCAAGCAATGCAGTATGCAATGCAAAATTATGACATCATTATCCATGCAAAGCATCATTTAATGCAAAATTATGACATCACAATCCATGCAATGCAGTATGCAATGCAAAATTATGACATCATAATCCATGCAAAGCATCATTTAATGCAAAATTATGACATCACAATTCATGCAATGAAGTATGCAATGCAAAATTATGACATCACAATCCATGCAATGCAGTATGTAATGCAAAATTATGACATCACAATCCATGCAATGCAGTATGCAATGCAAAATTATGACATCATAATCCATGCAAAGCATCATTTAATGCAAAATTATGACATCACAGTCCATGCAATGCAGTATGCAATGCAAAATTATGACATCACAATCCATGCAAAGCATAATTTAATGCAAAATTATGACATCACAATCCATGCAATGCATTATGCAATGCAAAATTATGACATCACAATCCATGCAATGCAGTATGCAATGCAAAATTTTGACATCACAATCCATGCAATGCAGTCTGCAATGCAAAATTATGACATCACAATCCATGCAAAGCATCATTTAATGCAAAATTATGACATCACGATCCATGCAATGCAGTATGCAATGCAAAATTATGACATCACAATCCATGCAATGCAGTATGCAATGCAAAATTTTGACATCACAATCCGTGCAATGCAGTATGCAATGCAAAATTATGACATCATAATCCATGCAAAGCATCATTTAATGCAAAATTATGACATCACAATCCATGCAATGCAGTATGCAATGCAAAATTATGACATCACAATCCAAGCAATGCAGTATGCAATGCAAAATTATGACATCACAATCCATGCAATGCAGTATGTAATGCAAAATTATGACATCACAATCCATGCAATGCAGTATGCAATGCAAAATTATGACATCATAATCCATGCAAAGCATCATTTAATGCAAAATTATGACATCACAATTCATGCAATGCAGTATGCAATGCAAAATTATGACACCACAATCCAAGCAATGCAGTATGCAATGCAAAATTATGATATCACAATCCATGCAATGCAGTATGCAATGCAAAATTATGACATCATAATCCATGCAAAGCATTATTTAATGCAAAATTATGACATCACAGTCCATGCAATGCAGTATGCAATGCAAAATTATGACATCACGATCCATGCAAAGCATAATTTAATGCAAAATTATGACATCACGATCCATGCAATGCAGTATGCAATGCAAAATTATGACATCACAATCCATGCAAAGCATCATTTAATGCAAAATTATGACATCACGATCCATGCAATGCAGTATGCAATGCAAAATTATGACATCACAATCCATGCAATGCAGTATGCAATGCAAAATTTTGACATAACAATCCATGCAATGCAGTCTGCAATGCAAAATTATGACATCACAATCCATGCAAAGCATCATTTAATGCAAAATTATGACATCACGATCCATGCAATGCAGTATGCAATGCAAAATTATGACATCACAATCCATGCAATGCAGTATGCAATGCAAAATTTTGACATCACAATCCGTGCAATGCAGTATGCAATGCAAAATTATGACATCATAATCCATGCAAAGCATCATTTAATGCAAACTTATGACATCACAATCCATGCAATGCAGTATGCAATGCAAAATTATGACATCACAATCCAAGCAATGCAGTATGCAATGCAAAATTATGACACCACAATCCATGCAATGCAGTATGTAATGCAAAATTATGACATCACAATCCATGCAATGCAGTATGCAATGCAAAATTATGACATCATAATCCATGCAAAGCATCATTTAATGCAAAATTATGACATCACAATTCATGCAATGCAGTATGCAATGCAAAATTATGACACCACAATCCAAGCAATGCAGTATGCAATGCAAAATTATGATATCACAATCCATGCAATGCAGTATGCAATGCAAAATTATGACATCATAATCCATGCAAAGCATCATTTAATGCAAAATTATGACATCACAGTCCATGCAATGCAGTATGCAATGCAAAATTATGACATCACGATCCATGCAAAGCATAATTTAATGCAAAATTATGACATCACGATCCATGCAATGCAGTATGCAATGCAAAATTATGACATCACAATCCATGCAAAGCATCATTTAATGCAAAATTATGACATCACGATCCATGCAATGCAGTATGCAATGCAAAATTATGACATCACAATCCATGCAATACAGTATGCAATGCAAAATTATGACATCACAATCCATGCAATGCAGTATGCAATGCAAAATTATGACATCATAATCCATGCAAAGCATCATTTAATGCAAAATTATGACATCACAATCCATGCAATGCAGTATGCAATGCAAAATGATGACATCACAATCCATGCAATGCAGTATGCAATGCAAAATTATGACATCACAATCCATGCAATGCAAAATTATGACATCACAATCCATGCAATGCAGTATGCAATGCAAAATTATGACATAATAATCCATGCAAAGCATAATTTAATGCAAAAATATGACATCACAATCCATGCAATGCAGTATGCAAAGCAAAATTATGACATCACAATCCATGCAAAGCATAATTTAATGCAACATTATGACATCACAATCCATGCAATGCAGTATGCAATGCAAAATTATGACATCATAATCCATGCAAAGCATCATTTAATGCAAAATTATGACATCACAATCAATGCAATACAGTATGCAATGCAAAATTATGACATCACAATCCATGCAATGCAGTATGCAATGCAAAATTATGACATCATAATCCATGCAAAGCATCATTTAATGCAAAATTATGACATCACAATCCATGCAATGCAGTATGCAATGCAAAATGATGACATCACAATCCATGCAATGCAGTATGCAATGCAAAATTATGACATCACAATCCATGCAAAGCATCATTTAATGCAAAATTATGACATCACAATCCATGCAATGCAGTATGCAATGCAAAATGATGACATCACAATCCATGCAATGCAGTATGCAATGCAAAATTATGACATCATAATCCATGCAAAGCATCATTTAATGCAAAATTATGACATCACAATTCATGCAATGAAGTATGCAATGCAAAATTATGACATCACAATCCATGCAATGCAGTATGTAATGCAAAATTATGACATCGCAATCCATGCAATGCAGTATGCAATGCAAAATTATGACATCACAGTCCATGCAATGCAGTATGCAATGCAAAATTATGACATCACAGTCCATGCAATGCAGTATGCAATGCAAAATTATGACATCACAATCCATGCAAAGCATAATTTAATGCAAAATTATGACATCACGATCCATGCAATGCATTATGCAATGCAAAATTATGACATCACAATCCATGCAATGCAGTATGCAATGCAAAATTTTGACATCACAATCCATGCAATGCAGTCTGCAATGCAAAATTATGACATCACAATCCATGCAAAGCATCATTTAATGCAAAATTATGACATCACGATCCATGCAATGCAGTATGCAATGCAAAATTATGACATCACAATCCATGCAATGCAGTATGCAATGCAAAATTTTGACATCACAATCCGTGCAAAGCATCATGTAATGCAAAATTATGACATCACGATCCATGCAATGCAGTATGCAATGCAAAATTATGACATCACAATCCGTGCAATGCAGTATGCAATGCAAAATTATGACATCATAATCCATGCAAAGCATCATTTAATGCAAAATTATGACATCACAATCAATGCAATACAGTATGCAATGCAAAATTATGACATCACAATCCATGCAATGCAGTATGCAATGCAAAATGATGACATCACAATCCATGCAATGCAGTATGCAATGCAAAATTATGACATCATAATCCATGCAAAGCATCATTTAATGCAACATTATGACATCACAATCCATGCAATGCAGTATGCAATGCAAAATTATGACATCACAATCCGTGCAATGCAGTATGCAATGCAAAATTATGACATCATAATCCATGCAAAGCATCATTTAATGCAAAATTATGACATCACAATCAATGCAATACAGTATGCAATGCAAAATTATGACATCACAATCCATGCAATGCAGTATGCAATGCAAAATGATGACATCACAATCCATGCAATGCAGTATGCAATGCAAAATTATGACATCATAATCCATGCAAAGCATCATTTAATGCAACATTATGACATCACAATCCATGCAATGCAGTATGCAATGCAAAATTATGACATGACAATCCATGCAATGCAAAATTATGACATCACAATCCATGCAATGCAGTATGCAATGCAAAATTATGACATCACAATCCATGCAATGCAGTATGCAATGCAAAATTATGACATCACAATCCATGCAATGCAGTATGCAATGCAAAATTATGACATCACAATCCATGCAAAGCATCATTTAATGCAACATTATGACATCACAATCCATGCAATGCAGTATGCAATGCAAAATTATGACATCACAATCCATGCAATGCAGTATGCAATGCAAGATTATGACATCACAATCCATGCAATGCAGTATGCAATGCAAAATTATGACATCATAATCCATGCAAAGCATCATTTAATGCTAAAGTATGACATCACAATCCATGCAATGCAGTATGCAATGCAAAATTATGACATCACAATCCATGCAATGCAGTATGCAATGCAAAATTATGACATCATAATCCATGCAAAGCATCATTTAATGCAAAAGTATGACATCACAATCCGTGCAATGCAAAATTATGACATCACAATCCATGCAAAGCATCATTTAATGCAACATTATGACATCACAATCCATGCAATGCAGTATGCAATGCAAAATTATGACATCACAATCCATGCAATGCAGTATGCAATGCAAAATTATGACATCACAATCCATGCAATGCAGTATGCAATGCAAAATTATGACATCACAATCCATGCAAAGCATCATTTAATGCAACATTATGTCATCACAATCCATGCAATGCAGTATGCAATGCAAAATTATGACATCACAATCCATGCAATGCAGTATGCAATGCAAAATTATGACATCATAATCCATGCAAAGCATCATTTAATGCAAAATTATGACATCACAATCCATGCAATGCAGTATGCAATGCAAAATTATGACATCACAATCCATGCAATGCAGTATGCAATGCAAAATTATGACATCACAATCCATGCAAAGCATCATTTAATGCAAAATTATGACATCACAATCCATGCAATGCAGTATGCAATGCAAAATTATGACATCACAATCCATGCAATGCAGTATGCAATGCAAAATTATGACATCACAATCCATGCAATGCAGTATGCAATGCAAAATTATGACATCACAATCCATGCAATGCAGTATGCAATGCAAGATTATGACATCACAATCCATGCAATGCAGTATGCAATGCAAAATTATGACATCACAATCCATGCAATGCAGTATGCAATGCAATATTATGACATCACAATCCATGCAATGCAGTATGCAATGCAAAATTATGACATCACAATCCATGCAAAGCATCATTTAATGCAACATTATGACATCACAATCCATGCAATGCAGTATGCAATGCAAAATTATGACATCACAATCCATGCAATGCAGTATGCAATGCAAGATTATGACATCACAATCCATGCAATGCAGTATGCAATGCAAAATTATGACATCATAATCCATGCAAAGCATCATTTAATGCTAAAGTATGACATCACAATCCATGCAATGCAGTATGCAATGCAAAATTATGACATCACAATCCATGCAATGCAGTATGCAATGCAAAATTGTGACATCATAATCCATGCAAAGCATCATTTAATGCAAAATTATGACATCACAATCCATGCAATGCAGTATGCAATGCAAAATTATGACATCATAATCCATGCAAAGCATCATTTAATGCAAAATTATGACATCACAATCCATGCAATGCAGTATGCAATGCAAAATTATGACATCATAATCCATGCAAAGCATCATTTAATGCAAAAGTATGACATCACAATCCGTGCAATGCAAAATTATGACATCACAATCCATGCAAAGCATCATTTAATGCAACATTATGACATCACAATCCATGCAATGCAGTATGCAATGCAAAATTATGACATCACAATCCATGCAATGCAGTATGCAATGCAAAATTATGACATCACAATCCATGCAATGCAGTATGCAATGCAAAATTATGACATCACAATCCATGCAAAGCATCATTTAATGCAACATTATGTCATCACAATCCATGCAATGCAGTATGCAATGCAAAATTATGACATCACAATCCATGCAATGCAGTATGCAATGCAAAATTATGACATCATAATCCATGCAAAGCATCATTTAATGCAAAATTATGACATCACAATCCATGCAATGCAGTATGCAATGCAAAATTATGACATCACAATCCATGCAATGCAGTATGCAATGCAAAATTATGACATCACAATCCATGCAATGCAGTATGCAATGCAAAATTATGACATCATAATCCATGCAAAGCATCATTTAATGCAAAAGTATGACATCACAATCCATGCAATGCAGTATGCAATGCAAAATTATGACATCACAATCCATGCAATGCAGTATGCAATGCAAAATTATGACATCATAATCCATGCAAAGCATCATTTAATGCAAAATTATGACATCACAATCCATGCAAAGCATCATTCAATGCAACATTATGACATCACAATCCATGCAATGCAGTATGCAATGCAAAATTATGACATCACAATCCATGCAATGCAGTATGCAATGCGAAATTATGACATCACAATCCATGCAATGCAGTATGCAATGCAAAATTATGACATCACAATCCATGCAATGCAGTATGCAATGCAAAATTATGACATCATAATTCATGCAAAGCATCATTTAATGCAAAATTATGACATCACAATCCATGCAATGCAGTATGCAATGCAAAATTATGACATCACAACCCATGCAAAGCATCATGTAATGCAACATTATGACATCACAATCCATGCAATGCAGTATGCAATGCAAAATTCTGACATCACAATCCATGCAATGCAGTATGCAATGCAAAATTATGACATCATAATCCATGCAAAGCATCATTTAATGCAAAATTATGACATCACATTCCATGCAATGCAAAATTATGACATCACAATCCATGCAAAGCATCATTTAATGCAACATTATGACATCACAATCCATGCAATGCAGTATGCAATGCAAAATTATGACATCACAATCCATGCAATGCAGTATGCAATGCAAAATTATGACATCACAATCCATGCAATGCAGTATGCAATGCAAAATTATGACATCACAATCCATGCAATGCAGTATGCAATGCGAAATTATGACATCACAATCCATGCAATGCAGTATGCAATGCAAAATTATGACATCACAATCCATGCAATGCAGTATGCAATGCAAAATTATGACATCACAATCCATGCAATGCAGTATGCAATGCAAAATTATGACATCACAATCCATGCAATGCAGTATGCAATGCGAAATTATGACATCACAATCCATGCAATGCAGTATGCAATGCAAAATTATGACATCACAATCCATGCAAAGCATCATTCAATGCAACATTATGACATCACAATCCATGCAATGCAGTATGCAATGCAAAATTATGACTTCACAATCCATGCAATGCAGTATGCAATGCGAAATTATGACATCACAATCCATGCAATGCAGTATGCAATGCAAAATTATGACATCACAATCCATGCAATGCAGTATACAATGCAAAATTATGACATCACAATCCATGCAAAGCATCATTTAATGCAACATTATGACATCACAATCCATGCAATGCAGTATGCAATGCAAAATTATGACATCACAATCCATGCAATGCAGTATGCAATGCAAAATTATGACATCACAATCCATGCAATGCAGTATGCAATGCAAAATTATGACATCACAATCCATGCAATGAGGTATGCAATGCAAAATTATGACATCATAATCCATGCAAAGCATCATTTATTGCAAAAGTATGACATCACAATCCATGCAAAGCATCATTTAATGCAAAAGTATGACATCACAATCCATGCAATGCAGTATGCAATGCAAAATTATGACATCACAATACATGCAAAGCATCATTTAATGCAACATTATGACATCACAATCCATGCAATGCAGTATGCAATGCAAAATTAT
Organism: Pseudophryne corroboree; assembly: GCF_028390025.1. NCBI lineage: Eukaryota > Metazoa > Chordata > Amphibia > Anura > Myobatrachidae > Pseudophryne > Pseudophryne corroboree. The sequence goes on from NW_026968331.1 coordinate 90,379, forward strand.
GACATCACAATCCATGCAATGCAGTATGCAATGCAAAATTATGACATCACAATCCATGCAATGCAGTATGCAATGCAAAATTATGACATCACAATCCATGCAATGCAGTATGCAATGCAAAATTATGACATCACAATCCATGCAAAGCATCATTTAATGCAACATTATGACATCACAATCCATGCAATGCAGTATGCAATGCAAAATTATGACATCACAATCCATGCAATGCAGTATGCAATGCAAAATTATGACATCACAATCCATGCAATGCAGTATGCAATGCAAAATTATGACATCACAATCCATGCAAAGCATCATGTAATGCAACATTATGACTTCACAATCCATGCAATGCAGTATGCAATGCAAAATTATGACATCACAATCCATGCAATGCAGTATGCAATGCAAAATTATGACATCACAATCCATGCAATGCAGTATGCAATGCAAAATTATGACATCACAATCCATGCAATGCAGTATGCAATGCAAAATTATGACATCACAATCCATGCAATGAGGTATGCAATGCAAAATTATGACATCATAATCCATGCAAAGCATCATTTAATGCAAAATTATGACATCACAATCCATGCAATGCAGTATGCAATGCAAAATTATGACATCACAATCCATGCAATGCAGTATGCAATGCAAAATTATGACATCACAATCCATGCAATGCAGTATGCAATGCAAAATTATGACATCACAATCCATGCAAAGCATCATTTAATGCAACATTATGACATCACAATCCATGCAATGCAGTATGCAATGCAAAATTATGACATCACAATCCATGCAAAGCATCATTTAATGCAACATTATGACATCACATTCCATGCAATGCAGTATGCAATGCAAAATTATGACATCACAATCCATGCAATGCAGTATGCAATGCAAAATTATGACATCATAATCCATGCAAAGCATCATTTAATGCAAAATTATGACATCACAATCCATGCAATGCAGTATGCAATGCAAAATTATGACATCACAACCCATGCAAAGCATCATTTAATGCAACATTATGACATCACAATCCATGCAATGCAGTATGCAATGCAAAATTATGACATCACAATCCATGCAATGCAGTATGCAATGCAAAATTATGACATCACAATCCATGCAATGCAGTATGCAATGCAAAATTATGACATCATAATCCATGCAAAGCATCATTTAATGCAAAATTATGACATCACAATCCATGCAATGCAAAATTATGACATCACAATCCATGCAAAGCATCATTTAATGCAACATTATGACATCACAATCCATGCAATGCAGTATGCAATGCAAAATTATGACATCATAATCCATGCAAAGCATCATTTAATGCTAAAGTAAGACATCACAATCCATGCAATGCAGTATGCAATGCAAAATTATGACATCACAATCCATGCAATGCAGTATGCAATGCAAAATTATGACATCATAATCCATGCAAAGCATCATTTAATGCAAAATTATGACATCACAATCCATGCAAAGCATCATTTAATGCAAAAATATGACATCACAATCCATGCAATGCAAAATTATGACATCACAATCATTGCAATGCAGTATGCAATGCAAAATTATGACATCATAATCCATGCAAAGCATCATTTAATGCAAAATTATGACATCACAATCCATGCAATGCAGTATGCAATGCAAAATTATGACATCATAATCCATGCAATGCAGTATGCAATGCAAAATTATGACATCACAATCCATGCAAAGCATCATTTAATGCAACATTATGACATCACACTCCATGCAATGCAGTATGCAATGCAAAATTATGACATCACAATCCATGCAATGCAGTATGCAATGCAAAAGTATGACATCACAGTCCATGCAATGCAGTATGCAATGCAAAATTATGACATCACAATCCATGCAAAGCATCATTTAATGCAACATTATGACATCACAATCCATGCAATGCAGTATGCAATGCAAAATTATGACATCACAATCCATGCAATGCAATATGCAATGCAAAATTATGACATCACAATCCATGCAATGCAGTATGCAATGCAAAATTATGACATCACAATCCATGCAATGCAGTATACAATGCAAAATTATGACATCACAATCCATGCAAAGCATCATTTAATGCAACATTATGACATCACAATCCATGCAATGCAAAATTATGACATCACAATCCATGCAATGCAGTATGCAATGCAAAATTATGACATCATAATCCATGCAAAGCATCATTTAATGCAAAATTATGACATCACAATCCATGCAATGCAGTATGCAATGCAAAATAATGACATCATAATCCATGCAAAGCATCATTTAATGCAAAATTATGACATCACAATCCATGCAATGCAGTATGCGATGCAAAATTATGACATCACAATCCATGCAATGCAGTATGCAATGCAAAATTATGACATCATAATCCATGCAAAGCATCTTTTAATGCAAAATTATGACATCACAATCCATGCAATGCAATCTGCAATGCAAAATTATGACATCATAATCCATGCAAAGCATCATTTAATGCAAAATTATGACATCACAATCCATGCAATGCAGTATGCAATGCAAAATTATGACATCACAATCCATGCAATGCAGTATGCAATGCAAAATTATGACATCATAATCCATGCAAAGCATCATTTAATGCAAAAGTATGACATCACAATCCATGCAATGCAAAATTATGACATCACAATCCATGCAATGCAGTATGCAATGCAAAATTATGACATCATAATCCAGGCAAAGCATCATTTAATGCAAAATTATGACATCGCAATCCATGCAATGCAGTATGCAATGCAAAATTATGACATCACAATCCATGCGAAGCATCATTTAATGCAAAATTATGACATCACAATCCATGCAATGCAAAATTATGACATCACAATCCATGCAAAGCATCATTTAATGCAACATTATGACATCACAATCCATGCAATGCAGTATGCAATGCAAAATTATGACATCACAATCCATGCAATGCAGTATGCAATGCAAAATTATGACATCATAATCCATGCAAAGCATCATTTAATGCTAAAGTAAGACATCACAATCCATGCAATACAGTATGCAATGCAAAATTATGACATCACAATCCATGCAATGCAGTATGCAATGCAAAAGTATGACATCACAGTCCATGCAATGCAGTATGCAATGCTAAATTATGACATCACAATCCATGCAAAGCATCATTTAATGCAACATTATGACATCACAATCCATGCAATGCAGTATGCAATGCAAAATTATGACATCACAATCCATGCAATGCAGTATGCAATGCAAAATTATGACATCACAATCCATGCAATGCAGTATGCAATGCAAAATTATGACATCACAATCCATGCAAAGCATCATGTAATGCAACATTATGACTTCACAATCCATGCAATGCAGTATGCAATGCACAATTATGACATCACAATCCATGCAATGCAGTATGCAATGCAAAATTATGACATCACAATCCATGCAATGCAGTATACAATGCAAAATTATGACATCACAATCCATGCAAAGCATCATTTAATGCAACATTATGACATCACAATCCATGCAATGCAGTATGCAATGCAAAATTATGACATCACAATCCATGCAATGCAGTATACAATGCAAAATTATGACATCACAATCCATGCAAAGCATCATTTAATGCAACATTATGACATCACAATCCATGCAATGCAGTATGCAATGCAAAATTATGACATCATAATCCATGCAAAGCATCATTTAATGCAAAAGTATGACATCACAATCCGTGCAATGCAAAATTATGACATCACAATCCATGCAAAGCATCATTTAATGCAACATTATGACATCACAATCCATGCAATGCAGTATGCAATGCAAAATTATGACATCACAATCCATGCAATGCAGTATGCAATGCAAAATTATGACATCACAATCCATGCAATGCAGTATGCAATGCAAAATTATGACATCACAATCCATGCAAAGCATCATTTAATGCAACATTATGTCATCACAATCCATGCAATGCAGTATGCAATGCAAAATTATGACATCACAATCCATGCAATGCAGTATGCAATGCAAAATTATGACATCATAATCCATGCAAAGCATCATTTAATGCAAAATTATGACATCACAATCCATGCAATGCAGTATGCAATGCAAAATTATGACATCACAATCCATGCAATGCAGTATGCAATGCAAAATTATGACATCACAATCCATGCAATGCAGTATGCAATGCAAAATTATGACATCATAATCCATGCAAAGCATCATTTAATGCAAAAGTATGACATCACAATCCATGCAATGCAGTATGCAATGCAAAATTATGACATCACAATCCATGCAATGCAGTATGCAATGCAAAATTATGACATCATAATCCATGCAAAGCATCATTTAATGCAAAATTATGACATCACAATCCATGCAAAGCATCATTCAATGCAACATTATGACATCACAATCCATGCAATGCAGTATGCAATGCAAAATTATGACATCACAATCCATGCAATGCAGTATGCAATGCGAAATTATGACATCACAATCCATGCAATGCAGTATGCAATGCAAAATGATGACATCACAATCCATGCAAAGCATCATTTAATGCAACATTATGACATCACAATCCATGCAATGCAGTATGCAATGCAAAATTATGACATCACAATCCATGCAATGCAGTATGCAATGCAAAATTATAACATCATAATTCATGCAAAGCATCATTTAATGCAAAATTATGACATCACAATCCATGCAATGCAGTATGCAATGCAAAATTATGACATCACAACCCATGCAAAGCATCATGTAATGCAACATTATGACATCACAATCCATGCAATGCAGTATGCAATGCAAAATTCTGACATCACAATCCATGCAATGCAGTATGCAATGCAAAATTATGACATCATAATCCATGCAAAGCATCATTTAATGCAAAATTATGACATCACAATCCATGCAATGCAAAATTATGACATCACAATCCATGCAAAGCATCATTTAATGCAACATTATGACATCACAATCCATGCAATGCAGTATGCAATGCAAAATTATGACATCACAATCCATGCAATGCAGTATGCAATGCAAAATTATGACATCACAATCCATGCAATGCAGTATGCAATGCAAAATTATGACATCACAATCCATGCAATGCAGTATGCAATGCGAAATTATGACATCACAATCCATGCAATGCAGTATGCAATGCAAAATTATGACATCACAATCCATGCAAAGCATCATTCAATGCAACATTATGACATCACAATCCATGCAATGCAGTATGCAATGCAAAATTATGACTTCACAATCCATGCAATGCAGTATGCAATGCGAAATTATGACATCACAATCCATGCAATGCAGTATGCAATGCAAAATTATGACATCACAATCCATGCAATGCAGTATACAATGCAAAATTATGACATCACAATCCATGCAAAGCATCATTTAATGCAACATTATGACATCACAATCCATGCAATGCAGTATGCAATGCAAAATTATGACATCACAATCCATGCAATGCAGTATGCAATGCAAAATTATGACATCACAATCCATGCAATGCAGTATGCAATGCAAAATTATGACATCACAATCCATGCAATGAGGTATGCAATGCAAAATTATGACATCATAATCCATGCAAAGCATCATTTATTGCAAAAGTATGACATCACAATCCATGCAAAGCATCATTTAATGCAAAAGTATGACATCACAATCCATGCAATGCAGTATGCAATGCAAAATTATGACATCACAATACATGCAAAGCATCATTTAATGCAACATTATGACATCACAATCCATGCAATGCAGTATGCAATGCAAAATTATGACATCACAATCCATGCAATGCAGTATGCAATGCAAAATTATGACATCACAATCCATGCAATGCAGTATGCAATGCAAAATTATGACATCACAATCCATGCAATGCAGTATGCAATGCAAAATTATGACATCACAATCCATGCAAAGCATCATTTAATGCAACATTATGACATCACAATCCATGCAATGCAGTATGCAATGCAAAATTATGACATCACAATCCATGCAATGCAGTATGCAATGCAAAATTATGACATCACAATCCATGCAATGCAGTATGCAATGCAAAATTATGACATCACAATCCATGCAAAGCATCATGTAATGCAACATTATGACTTCACAATCCATGCAATGCAGTATGCATTGCAAAATTATGACATCACAATCCATGCAATGCAGTATGCAATGCAAAATTATGACATCACAATCCATGCAATGCAGTATGCAATGCAAAATTATGACATCACAATCCATGCAATGCAGTATGCAATGCAAAATTATGACATCACAATCCATGCAATGAGGTATGCAATGCAAAATTATGACATCATAATCCATGCAAAGCATCATTTAATGCAAAATTATGACATCACAATCCATGCAATGCAGTATGCAATGCAAAATTATGACATCACAATCCATGCAATGCAGTATGCAATGCAAAATTATGACATCACAATCCATGCAATGCAGTATGCAATGCAAAATTATGACATCACAATCCATGCAAAGCATCATTTAATGCAACATTATGACATCACAATCCATGCAATGCAGTATGCAATGCAAAATTATGACATCACAATCCATGCAAAGCATCATTTAATGCAACATTATGACATCACATTCCATGCAATGCAGTATGCAATGCAAAATTATGACATCACAATCCATGCAATGCAGTATGCAATGCAAAATTATGACATCATAATCCATGCAAAGCATCATTTAATGCAAAATTATGACATCACAATCCATGCAATGCAGTATGCAATGCAAAATTATGACATCACAACCCATGCAAAGCATCATTTAATGCAACATTATGACATCACAATCCATGCAATGCAGTATGCAATGCAAAATTATGACATCACAATCCATGCAATGCAGTATGCAATGCAAAATTATGACATCACAATCCATGCAATGCAGTATGCAATGCAAAACTCTGACATCACAATCCATGCAATGCAGTATGCAATGCAAAATTATGACATCACAATCCATGCAATGCAGTATGCAATTCAAAATTATGACATCATAATCCATGCAAAGCATCATTTAATGCAAAATTATGACATCACAATCCATGCAATGCAGTATGCAATGCAAAATTATGACATCACAATCCATGCAATGCAGTATGCAATGCAAAATTATGACATCATAATCCATGCAAAGCATCATTTAATGCAAAAGTATGACATCACAATCCATGCAATGCAAAATTATGACATCACAATCCATGCAATGCAGTATGCAATGCAAAATTATGACATCATAATCCAGGCAAAGCATCATTTAATGCAAAATTATGACATCACAATCCATGCAATGCAGTATGCAATGCAAAATTATGACATCACAATCCATGCGAAGCATCATTTAATGCAAAATTATGACATCACAATCCATGCAATGCAAAATTATGACATCACAATCCATGCAAAGCATCATTTAATGCAACATTATGACATCACAATCCATGCAATGCAGTATGCAATGCAAAATTATGACATCACAATCCATGCAATGCAGTATGCAATGCAAAATTATGACATCATAATCCATGCAAAGCATCATTTAATGCTAAAGTAAGACATCACAATCCATGCAATACAGTATGCAATGCAAAATTATGACATCACAATCCATGCAATGCAGTATGCAATGCAAAAGTATGACATCACAGTCCATGCAATGCAGTATGCAATGCTAAATTATGACATCACAATCCATGCAAAGCATCATTTAATGCAACATTATGACATCACAATCCATGCAATGCAGTATGCAATGCAAAATTATGACATCACAATCCATGCAATGCAGTATGCAATGCAAAATTATGACATCACAATCCATGCAATGCAGTATGCAATGCAAAATTATGACATCACAATCCATGCAAAGCATCATGTAATGCAACATTATGACTTCACAATCCATGCAATGCAGTATGCAATGCACAATTATGACATCACAATCCATGCAATGCAGTATGCAATGCAAAATTATGACATCACAATCCATGCAATGCAGTATACAATGCAAAATTATGACATCACAATCCATGCAAAGCATCATTTAATGCAACATTATGACATCACAATCCATGCAATGCAGTATGCAATGCAAAATTATGACATCACAATCCATGCAATGCAGTATACAATGCAAAATTATGACATCACAATCCATGCAAAGCATCATTTAATGCAACATTATGACATCACAATCCATGCAATGCAGTATGCAATGCAAAATTATGACATCATAATCCATGCAAAGCATCATTTAATGCAAAAGTATGACATCACAATCCGTGCAATGCAAAATTATGACATCACAATCCATGCAAAGCATCATTTAATGCAACATTATGACATCACAATCCATGCAATGCAGTATGCAATGCAAAATTATGACATCACAATCCATGCAATGCAGTATGCAATGCAAAATTATGACATCACAATCCATGCAATGCAGTATGCAATGCAAAATTATGACATCACAATCCATGCAAAGCATCATTTAATGCAACATTATGTCATCACAATCCATGCAATGCAGTATGCAATGCAAAATTATGACATCACAATCCATGCAATGCAGTATGCAATGCAAAATTATGACATCATAATCCATGCAAAGCATCATTTAATGCAAAATTATGACATCACAATCCATGCAATGCAGTATGCAATGCAAAATTATGACATCACAATCCATGCAATGCAGTATGCAATGCAAAATTATGACATCACAATCCATGCAATGCAGTATGCAATGCAAAATTATGACATCATAATCCATGCAAAGCATCATTTAATGCAAAAGTATGACATCACAATCCATGCAATGCAGTATGCAATGCAAAATTATGACATCACAATCCATGCAATGCAGTATGCAATGCAAAATTATGACATCATAATCCATGCAAAGCATCATTTAATGCAAAATTATGACATCACAATCCATGCAAAGCATCATTCAATGCAACATTATGACATCACAATCCATGCAATGCAGTATGCAATGCAAAATTATGACATCACAATCCATGCAATGCAGTATGCAATGCGAAATTATGACATCACAATCCATGCAATGCAGTATGCAATGCAAAATGATGACATCACAATCCATGCAAAGCATCATTTAATGCAACATTATGACATCACAATCCATGCAATGCAGTATGCAATGCAAAATTATGACATCACAATCCATGCAATGCAGTATGCAATGCAAAATTATGACATCATAATTCATGCAAAGCATCATTTAATGCAAAATTATGACATCACAATCCATGCAATGCAGTATGCAATGCAAAATTATGACATCACAACCCATGCAAAGCATCATGTAATGCAACATTATGACATCACAATCCATGCAATGCAGTATGCAATGCAAAATTCTGACATCACAATCCATGCAATGCAGTATGCAATGCAAAATTATGACATCATAATCCATGCAAAGCATCATTTAATGCAAAATTATGACATCACAATCCATGCAATGCAAAATTATGACATCACAATCCATGCAAAGCATCATTTAATGCAACATTATGACATCACAATCCATGCAATGCAGTATGCAATGCAAAATTATGACATCACAATCCATGCAATGCAGTATGCAATGCAAAATTATGACATCACAATCCATGCAATGCAGTATGCAATGCAAAATTATGACATCACAATCCATGCAATGCAGTATGCAATGCGAAATTATGACATCACAATCCATGCAATGCAGTATGCAATGCAAAATTATGACATCACAATCCATGCAAAGCATCATTCAATGCAACATTATGACATCACAATCCATGCAATGCAGTATGCAATGCAAAATTATGACTTCACAATCCATGCAATGCAGTATGCAATGCGAAATTATGACATCACAATCCATGCAATGCAGTATGCAATGCAAAATTATGACATCACAATCCATGCAATGCAGTATACAATGCAAAATTATGACATCACAATCCATGCAAAGCATCATTTAATGCAACATTATGACATCACAATCCATGCAATGCAGTATGCAATGCAAAATTATGACATCACAATCCATGCAATGCAGTATGCAATGCAAAATTATGACATCACAATCCATGCAATGCAGTATGCAATGCAAAATTATGACATCACAATCCATGCAATGAGGTATGCAATGCAAAATTATGACATCATAATCCATGCAAAGCATCATTTATTGCAAAAGTATGACATCACAATCCATGCAAAGCATCATTTAATGCAAAAGTATGACATCACAATCCATGCAATGCAGTATGCAATGCAAAATTATGACATCACAATACATGCAAAGCATCATTTAATGCAACATTATGACATCACAATCCATGCAATGCAGTATGCAATGCAAAATTATGACATCACAATCCATGCAATGCAGTATGCAATGCAAAATTATGACATCACAATCCATGCAATGCAGTATGCAATGCAAAATTATGACATCACAATCCATGCAATGCAGTATGCAATGCAAAATTATGACATCACAATCCATGCAAAGCATCATTTAATGCAACATTATGACATCACAATCCATGCAATGCAGTATGCAATGCAAAATTATGACATCACAATCCATGCAATGCAGTATGCAATGCAAAATTATGACATCACAATCCATGCAATGCAGTATGCAATGCAAAATTATGACATCACAATCCATGCAAAGCATCATGTAATGCAACATTATGACTTCACAATCCATGCAATGCAGTATGCATTGCAAAATTATGACATCACAATCCATGCAATGCAGTATGCAATGCAAAATTATGACATCACAATCCATGCAATGCAGTATGCAATGCAAAATTATGACATCACAATCCATGCAATGCAGTATGCAATGCAAAATTATGACATCACAATCCATGCAATGAGGTATGCAATGCAAAATTATGACATCATAATCCATGCAAAGCATCATTTAATGCAAAATTATGACATCACAATCCATGCAATGCAGTATGCAATGCAAAATTATGACATCACAATCCATGCAATGCAGTATGCAATGCAAAATTATGACATCACAATCCATGCAATGCAGTATGCAATGCAAAATTATGACATCACAATCCATGCAAAGCATCATTTAATGCAACATTATGACATCACAATCCATGCAATGCAGTATGCAATGCAAAATTATGACATCACAATCCATGCAAAGCATCATTTAATGCAACATTATGACATCACATTCCATGCAATGCAGTATGCAATGCAAAATTATGACATCACAATCCATGCAATGCAGTATGCAATGCAAAATTATGACATCATAATCCATGCAAAGCATCATTTAATGCAAAATTATGACATCACAATCCATGCAATGCAGTATGCAATGCAAAATTATGACATCACAACCCATGCAAAGCATCATTTAATGCAACATTATGACATCACAATCCATGCAATGCAGTATGCAATGCAAAATTATGACATCACAATCCATGCAATGCAGTATGCAATGCAAAATTATGACATCACAATCCATGCAATGCAGTATGCAATGCAAAATTATGACATCATAATCCATGCAAAGCATCATTTAATGCAAAATTATGACATCACAATCCATGCAATGCAAAATTATGACATCACAATCCATGCAAAGCATCATTTAATGCAACATTATGACATCACAATCCATGCAATGCAGTATGCAATGCAAAATTATGACATCATAATCCATGCAAAGCATCATTTAATGCTAAAGTAAGACATCACAATCCATGCAATGCAGTATGCAATGCAAAATTATGACATCACAATCCATGCAATGCAGTATGCAATGCAAAATTATGACATCATAATCCATGCAAAGCATCATTTAATGCAAAATTATGACATCACAATCCATGCAAAGCATCATTTAATGCAAAAATATGACATCACAATCCATGCAATGCAAAATTATGACATCACAATCATTGCAATGCAGTATGCAATGCAAAATTATGACATCATAATCCATGCAAAGCATCATTTAATGCAAAATTATGACATCACAATCCATGCAATGCAGTATGCAATGCAAAATTATGACATCATAATCCATGCAATGCAGTATGCAATGCAAAATTATGACATCACAATCCATGCAAAGCATCATTTAATGCAACATTATGACATCACACTCCATGCAATGCAGTATGCAATGCAAAATTATGACATCACAATCCATGCAATGCAGTATGCAATGCAAAAGTATGACATCACAGTCCATGCAATGCAGTATGCAATGCAAAATTATGACATCACAATCCATGCAAAGCATCATTTAATGCAACATTATGACATCACAATCCATGCAATGCAGTATGCAATGCAAAATTATGACATCACAATCCATGCAATGCAATATGCAATGCAAAATTATGACATCACAATCCATGCAATGCAGTATGCAATGCAAAATTATGACATCACAATCCATGCAATGCAGTATGCAATGCAAAATTATGACATCATAATCCATGCAAAGCATCATTTAATGCTAAAGTAAGACATCACAATCCATGCAATACAGTATGCAATGCAAAATTATGACATCACAATCCATGCAATGCAGTATGCAATGCAAAAGTATGACATCACAGTCCATGCAATGCAGTATGCAATGCTAAATTATGACATCACAAT